>NW_027364333.1:0-254859 GCF_046119375.1 Phyllobates terribilis
GTCACCGCATACTCAGCCCAGGAGCCGGCTTAAAAGGCCAAGAGAGCAGGAGAGAAGAGGGCGGTGCGCGGTGCTGGTGCGGTGTTACATACCCGGACGGGAGCCGGTGTTACAAGGCCAATTCCAAGGGAGCAGGAGCCGGGACTGGAGAGCAGAGCGCGGCGTCGGCGTATCAAAAGCCGGCAGGGGAGCAGGGAGAGGAGAGCGTGACGTCAGCGTGTCACCTGACACCACACAACTGCCAGCCACCAGCGGGAAAGCAAAGCGCGGTGCGTGTCACCGCCCACCAAGATCACGTCCTCCTGTCATGTGACTATGCGCGTCACCCGCTGTCACCACTGAATAGTAGGAGCGCCGCGCGCGACGCTACATTTCCTTCGGCTGCGCTTTTAAAGGGCCCGCACTTTTTAAGAGCCTCCGCTACCAATTCTCTCACTCTCTCATCGGGGCCCACCGGGAATTTATCACACCAGGCCAGTCCGACCCTACATGGGCCCATCAGGTAAAGTGATGGAATGAAGTTTTCTCTCCTCATGTTGAAAAATGACATTTTCTGCCACCTATTGATGAGAGAAAAAAAGTGAAGATTTACAAACTTCTAACATTAGTCAGTGAAAAACACACAGAACAAGGATGCAAATGGATCTTTTTTTGGCAATCCAATCATTTGAATGGGCCAGCTTTATCTGCAAATCAGATTACAATCAAACATGTCTCAAATTTCTTTTGTGAACCATCAGCATCAGAAAAGGTCCATAGACTATAATTATTATGTTTTTATAAGCAAAGAAAAGGAACACAATGCAAACTCTAAAATCAGACATTTAAATGGATCAGTTTGGTGGGCAAACAGGGTCTGACTGGAGCACCGGGACACTGGACGATTATCCGGTGGGCCAGGGTCCTTGGCAGGACCCTGAGCAGGACGTAGAGGGGGCCCACTGGTTTCAACTGAATGTGCGTCCGAGGACATTTCATTAATGATCAGTATTGTAATATTCGGTCACTATGTTGTAATATCTGGTCCGGTCATGGTGTGGTATTTATCCCTGTATGTGTTATTATTTGGTCACTATGTGGTGTGGACATGGTGTGGTGGTATTTCTCCCTTGTATGTGCAATTATTTGGTCGCTATATGTTGGTAATATCTGGTCTGGTCATGGTGTGGCGATATTTCTCCCTTTTACAGTCTGAGGTATTGTTCGGTCACTATGTGGTGGTAATATGTGGTCTGGTCACGGTGTGGCTGTATTTCTCTCTTCTACGTGGGATTATTCGGTCGCTTTATGTTGGTAATATCTGGTCTGGTCATGGTGTGGCGATATTTCTCCCTTTTACAGTATAAGGTATTGTTCGGTCACTATGTGGTGGTCATATGTGGTCTGCTCACGGTGTGACGGTAGTTCTCCCTTCTATGTGGAATAATTTGGTCGCTATATGCTGCTAAAATCTGGTCTGGTCATGGTGTGGCGATATTTGTCCCTTTTACAGTATGAGGTATTGTTCGGTCACTATGTGGTGGTCATATGTGGTCTGCTCACGGTGTGACGGTAGTTCTCCCTTCTATGTGGAATAATTTGGTCGCTATATGCTGCTAAAATCTGGTCTGATCATGGTGTGGCGATATTTGTCCCTTATACAATATGTGGTATTATTCGGTCACTATGTGGTGGTAATATGTGGTCTGGTCACGGTGTGGCTGTATTTCTCCCTTCTACGTGGGATTATTCGGTCGCTTTATGCTGGTAATATGTGGTCTGGTCACAGTGTCACGTTAGTTCTCCCTTGAATGTGGTATTATTGGTCTTGAAAAAGTGGATTGTGTTGTGTACAGCAGTCAATTGTTCTCTCTGATATTAATTAGGAGAATAATCTTTATTTAGATTTGTGATTAAATACTTGGAACAAGATGCACTTACAGGAATTCTACTGTGAAAACAAGTAATCACCTTTCCAAAGGATAAGTGATAAGGTATTGATTGGTGGGGGTCTGACTGCTGGGACCCGCACCGATTGGTAGAATGTGGAGCTTTTATCCCCACTAGACTGGAGCAGCATGTGCGACTTCACCACTGATCCATTCATTCCCTCAATGGCTGCGAGCGCTGCTCTTGTTTTTTTCTGGAAGCCCCAAAGAGAATGAATGGATCTGCGGTCAGACATCCCACCTGCCGCTGCATTTTAAAATGGGGATAAAAGTGTCCTGTCAGGGATAAAACTTCCCAATTCTGATCAGTGCGGTTTCCAATGGTCGGACCCAAACGATCATTAAGTTATCACCAATCCTGAGGAGCCCATGGATCGGTGATAACTTGTTTTCACCAAAGAAGCCCTTTAACACTAGAACTACTGATGGAGTCATTTTGACTCCTTTCGTTTTTTATTTCTCTTCTGTGACTACATTTTTCAGAATTCCGGCTTGAAACTCTGTGACTTTTCCTCAAATATGATGTGAAAAAAGATTTTGTGATAATAAATAATTTTGGTGAAAAATTTGCGCGTTTTTTTCAAAATTTACCAAGAACTACTGAAGGGAGTCATTTTGACTCCCTACTATATTTTGAGGTCCTTTTGTCACTAAATGTTGCTATAAAGTTTTGTGCATAATTTTTTCACTCTGTCTTATTTACCCTGATGTTCATATAGATGTAGTTCAATTTACATGTCAACTTTTCACATTTTCCTTGTGTTTTACCTGCTTGTATTACTGTGTAATGCGGAACAAACTCTATCTGATGAGGAGCTAGATGCATTCATTGCGATATTCTATGCTCGTGGAATATCTGGCACGAACCGTCACTCGATTAGCAGTATTTGGTGTAATGACTGGGGAATACCGTTTTGCAAAGCGACAATGTCTAGGGACCGCTTTGTTGAAATTATGAGGTTTCTCAGATTTGATGAGAAATCTACTCGATCGGAGAGACTACAAACGGACAAGTTTGCTCTATTTTCTACTGTGTGGGACAGGTTTATTGAAAATTGTATTGCGTGTTACAAACCTGGCCCATACATAACGGTGGATGAGCAACTTTTCCCAAGCAAAACTAGGTGTCCATTCACGCAGTACATGCCTTCCAAACCAGATAAATATGGCCACAAATATTGGCTAGCTGTTGATAAGAGGAGCAAATATCTGGCAAATGGCTTCCCTTATCTAGGCAAAGATGACACACGCCGTGCTGAGGACCGTTTAGCTGACCATGTGGTAATGAAGTTATTGGACCCGTTTTTGAAAAAAGGTCGCAATGTTACAACCGATAATTATTTTACTTCAGTAAAATTAGCTAAACAGCTAAAAAGCAAAGGAATAACCATCGTGGGAACACTGAACAAGATAAAGCGAGAAGTGCCTAAAGAAATAAAATCCATGAAAGAGGAATTGTACAACACTAAAGTGTTTAGAAATGAAGACAATTTTACACTTACAGTATATCAAGGAAAGCCCAACAAAAATGTTGTCATTTTGAGTTCCGTCCATCCAGATGTTGTTGTTGCGTCTGATTCCGCTAAAAAAACTCCAGAAACGGTAAAGTTTTACAATGAAACAAAATATGGAGTAGATGTAGTGGATCAGATGGCACGAAAATATACCACACGAACATGCACAAGGAGATGGCCTGTTCATGCATTTGAAAATGCCTTAGACTTTGCGGGTATAAATGCATGGATAATATTCAAGGAGATTACCCACCAAAAAATGTCACGCAAGGCATTTTTGCAAACGCTTGTGAGAGAGTTGAGTGGTCCTTATGTCACAGATAGGGAAAAGGGTTCCACGTCCCAAGTTTCTACATGCTCAGAAGTGATGGTTCAAACAAAATTTTGCCAGATCAAAGAAAGGTGCAAGAAAAATAGATCTGTCGGAAATTGTAAGACTTGTGGTAAGTCTTTGTGTGGGCAATGTACTGCCATAAATCAAAGGCAATGCCTAAAATGCGAAACACCAAATGTTTAGAAGGTGAATTCTGTGCCATATTTTCATTTTTATGCTCCTCCACCTACATTTTCTCTGCTTTTTGTTCTTCAGTTGTTGTTTATATGTGTGCACTTGAATAAAAAAAAATGTTTGAAAAACGTCTATTATAATTATTGTTATTTTCTGTAGAAAAATAAGAAAAGCAGAAAAAAAACAATCAAAAGCATTACTGTTGGATCTCACAATAATAATACATTACAAAAAATATAATTATTAATAAATAACCACAAATGAAACTCTAAAAATAAACGAAAACAAGCAAGGAGTCAAAATGACTCCTTTCAGTAGTTCTAGGCGGGGTCACGAGTCCAGTAGTCCTAGTGTTAATGCAAACTACCGTAATTGTCCATCCCAGTTGTGCTGTGCGCACAGTAGATGTGCAGGAGCCGCCTGTGTTTTACAGTCGAGGTCCCACTATAACGGGGATAACGGCTATCAGGTATCTGCATCTAGCTGTAGGGTGGGCCCCAGTCTCCCCAGTCCCACGCTGTGGGCAAATATAACCTGTCTGGGCAATTGTAGCCAATTTTGCTGCAAAAAAAGAAAAGTCTTTTTACCTTTTTAACCATAACTTTCAATGTCTTGGATAAATGTGTAACCCTTTATTAAATTCTGCCTTTATTATGGGGATCTCATGGTAGTAGAGCATACCAGAGGTTGACTATATTTTAGTTTTTATTTATTTTTTACAGAAAGATCCACGTAAAGAAAAAAAAAAAAAAGTAAAACAAAATGGAAACCAAAAGAAAATAAACAGACCACACCTTTTTGGTAAATTTTTATACTTTGAGCAGCCCCATGATATAAGCTGGTGCAGGTCACTAATCAGACAAATCCACATGAATGAGTGTAAGAAGTGAATGCAGCACTCACCGCTATAATAAAACATTGTATTCCATCATTAATAACCATCAGCTTCTCACAGAGGGAGGTCAGCGAGTGGTAGATACAGGGCATTGTGAAAGGATTTGGCCCCCTTGAACTTTTCTACCTTTTGCCACATTTCTGGCTTCAAACATAAAGATATAAAATTGAATTTTTTTTGGGAAGAATTAACAAGTGGGAATGAAATTTATTGGATATTTTAAACTTTTAAATAAAAATAAAAACTGAAAAGTGCAATATTATTCGGCCCCTTTACTTTCAGTGCAGCAAACTCACTCCAGAAGTTCAGTGAGGATCTCTGAATGATCCAATGTTGTCCTAAATGACTGGTAATGATAAATAGAATCCACTGATCCAATGTTGTCCTAAATGACTGGTAATGATAACTAGAATCCACTGATCCAATGTTGTCCTAAATGACTGGTAACGATAACTAGAATCCACTGATCCAATGTTGTCCTAAATGACTGGTAACGATAAATAGAATCCACCTGTGTGTAATCAAGTCTCTGTATAAATGCACCTGCTGTGTGATAGTCTCAGGGTTCTGTTTCAAGTGCAGAGAGCATCATGAAGACCAAGGAACACACCAGGCAGGTCCGAGATACTGTTGTGGCGAAGTTCAAAGCCGGATTTGGATACAAAAAGATTTCCCAAGTTTTAAACATCTCAAGGAGCACTGTGCAAGCGATCATATTGAAATGGAAGGAGTATCAGACTAATGCAAATCTACCAAGACCCGGCCGTACCTCTAAACCAGTGTTTCCCAAACTCCAGTCATCACGGACCCCCACAGGTCGTGTTTTCAGGATTTCCTTAGTATTGCATAGGTGATGGAAGTATCATCAAGGCATCAGGAATTCTCTCACCTGTGCAATACTATGGAAATCCTGAAAACACGACCTGTGGGGTCTGTGAGGACTGGAGTATGGGAAACACTGCTCTAAACTTTCATCTCGAACAAGGAGAAGACTGATCAGAGATGCAGCCAAAAGGCCCATGATCACTCTGGATGAACTGCAGAGATCTAGAGCTGAGGTGGGTTAGGCTGTCCATAGGACAACAATCAGTTGTACACTGCACAAATCTGGGCTTTATGGAAGAATGGCAAGAAGAAAGCCATTTCTCAAAGATATCCATAAAAAGTCTTGTTTGAAGTTTGCCACAAGCCATCTGGGAGACACACCAAACATGTGGAATAAGGTGCTCTGGTCAGATGAAACCAAAATCAAACTTTTTGGCCACAATGCAAAACGATATGTTTGGCGTAAAAGCAACACAGCTCATCACCCTCAAAACACCATCCCCACTGTCGAACATGGTGGTGGCAGCATCTTGGTTTGGGCCTGCTTTTCTTCAGCAGGGACAAAGAAAATGGTTAAAATTGATGGGAAGATGGATGGAGCCAAATACAGGACCATTCTGGAAGAAAACCTGTTGGAGTCTGCAAAAGACCTGAGACTGGGACGGAGATTTATCTTCCAACAAGACAATGATCCCAAACATAAAGCAAAATCTACAATGGTTCAAAAATAAACGTATCCAGGTGTTAGAATGGCCAAGTCAAAGTCCAGACCTGAATCCAAACGAGAATCTTGGAAAGAGCTGAAAACTGCTGTTCACAAACGCCCTCCATCCAACCTCACTGAGCTCCAGCTGTTTTGCAAGGAAGAATGGGCAAGAATTTCAGCCACTCGATGTGCAAAACTGATAGAGACATACCCCAAGCGACTTGCAGCTGTAATCGCAGCAAAAGGTGGCGCTACAAAGTATTAACTCAAGGGGGCCGAATAATATTGCACGCCCCACTTTTCAGTTTTTAATTTGTTAAAAAAGTTTGAAATAGCAAATAAATTTCATTCCACTTCACGATTGTGTCCCACTTGTTGTTGATTCTTCCCCCAAAAAATAGAATTTTATATCTTTATGTTTGAAGCCAGAAATGTGGCGAAAGGTAGAAAAGTTCAAGGGGGCCAAATCCTTTCACAATGCAGTGTATAGGTGACGGCAGTGCTGTGTATCTGCAGGATTCCAGGCCAGTATCTGCCACCCGCTGGATTTCCCATGGGAGAAGCTCTGGGATTTTATTACAGGGAAACTGTCATCAGGTTTTTGCTATGTAATCTAAAAGCAACAAGTCGGGGCAGAGGACCTTATCCCAGCGATGTGTCACTTGCTGGTCGGCATGATGGCATTTTGATATAATCCCTCTTTTATCTGCTGCAGATCTAGCAGTTCCCTGAATTCACAGATCATGTAGAGACCAATGCGGGAAAGTTACCCCAAATGTTATAGAAGTCAGCACTGTATTTTCTGCTTTCAGATCACCTCACAGACCAATGTAAGTTAAGGGACAAGTTCAGATGACGGTTTATCCCACTGTTTTTTGAAAGAAATTCGCCATTAAAACTCATGCACACAGTACAAAAAGAAATAGATGCCACAACCAGGGCCGGCTCCAGGATTTCATGGGCCCCGGGCAAAAGTCTCAGTGGGCCCCTTTCACACCGACCACGATTCATGATGCACAGAAATATAGGTATAGTACAATGCTAAAGATTTCACTGACTTCTCACATTACATGAGTGATATCTATTGTAAAGTCTACAACAGCTCAGACAATGGCGAATCCTCCCAGCGCACAGTTCAGACCAGACAATATAGTCCTCTATACAGTATTATGGACACCACGTAGTCCTCCATATACAGTATTATGGGCCCCACGTGGTCCTCCATATACAGTATTATGGGCCCCACGTGGTCCTCCATACAGTATTATGGGCACCATGTGGTCCTCCATATACAGTATTATGGGCACCATGTGGTCCTCCACATAAAGTATTATGGGCACCACGTGGTCCTCCATATACAGTATTATGGGCACCACATGGTCCTCCATATACAGTATTATGGGCACCACGTGGTCCTCCATATACAGTATTATGGGCACCACGTGGTCCTCCATATACAGTATTATGGGCCCCACGTGGTCCTCCATATACAGTATTATGGGCCCCACGTGGTCCTCCATACAGTATTATGGGCACCATGTGGTCCTCCATATACAGTATTATGGGCACCATGTGGTCCTCCACATAAAGTATTATGGGCACCACGTGGTCCTCCATATACAGTATTATGGGCACCACGTGGTCCTCCATATACAGTATTATGGACACCACATGGTCCTTCATACAGTATTATGGGCAGCACATGGTCCTGCGTCCAGTACTATGGGCACCATATATTGCTCCATACAGAATAATGGACCGCATATAATGCTCCATACAGTATGATCCCCATATATTGCTCCATTCAGTATAATGGACCCCATATATTGCTCCATAAAGTAAAATGAGCCCCATATATTGCTCCATACATAATGGGTACCATATAATGCTCCATACAGAATAATGGAGCCCAAATATTGCTCCATACAGTATGGGCCCCATATATTGCTCCATACAGTATGGGCCCTATATATTGCTCCCTAAATAGTGGGCCCAATATATTGCTCCATGAAGAATAAGCCCCATATAATGCTCCATAGATAATGGGCCCTATATAATACTCCATACATAATGGGCCCCATATATTGTTCAATAGATAATGAGCCCCATATAATACTCCATACATAATGAGTCCCATATATTGTTCAATAGATAATGAGCCCCATATAATACTCCATACATAATGAGCCCCATATATTGTTCAATAGATAATGAGCCCCATATAATACTCCATACATAATGAGCCCCATATATTGTTCAATAGATAATGAGCCCCATATAATACTCATAACATAAAAAAAAAAAATCAAATACTCACCGCTCCTTGCTGGAAACAGGCCTGTCTCATCAGCGTCTTCCGACTCTCTGCACTGGGACTGCTCAGCAGAGGGCGCTCTGTAGTGACGTCATTGCGCCCTCTACCCTGAGATGTCACAGAGTAAGAAGACGCAGAAGACAGAGGAGCAGCAGAGGAACAGGGAGAGGTAAGTATTGCAAACAGTTTAAAGCACTGGGGAAGGCCCAATGCAAGTGCCCATTCGCTGGCATCAGGCCCCGCTGACTCATGGGCCCCATAGCGCGCTGGTGTCCCAGAGGGTGAGTGGGCCCCCTGCTCGCTCAGGGCCCAGGCACTTGCCCGGGTGGTGATGCCGGCCCTGGGAACAACACATACGGCACCCGTTTTTAACTGATCCGCTGCAATGATTATGTAGGAAACTGTATTCATTTACAATCATCCACAGCGTGAGAGCAAACAGCTACAACATTACTGAATAAACAGAAACCCTGCAAGTATAAGAAAATGATTTTATTAAAAATATTTTGCATATCAATCCAGTTTGAAAAAAAAGAACTTATTAAGCATTTTTTGCAACGTAGCAGTCCACATCTGACAGACTCCTGTAACTCTGGACACAGTATAATAGTGTGGCCGCTGTTCTCTAGCAGGACCCTCTAATGATAGAAGCAGGACGGCATACTGGATCTCGCACAACGCTACCTGCATGCCATCTGATTGGCTACTGTAAGTGCTCCAGCCGTATAAAGATCACTATGTATACAATATACTCCGAAAAGATGTCAGTGATTACTGTGAAGTCAAAATATTGTGCCCCCATTGAGCAGGAATGATTAGAGATGGACGAGCTCCAGTTGGCAGACAGTCAGTGATGGCGGAGAGCTGATCATCTTTACTCGCTGCTCATTAGGAAAGTGGTCGCTTTCTGAAACCATTTGACTCTGAACTCGGCGTCAGACGCCATTATGTAAGAGGCCAATGTCTGAGTGGTTTTTGTGTCCATTTGTCCTTCCTCTGTTCTTTCTGCCAAAAGATCCTCACCCATAACCTAAGGATTAAAATAAAGTTGAATTGTTACTAATATTTTTGTAAATTTAGGACATGAATTGAATTTCATAAATTAAAAGAAAACTTTCCCTCCGATGTCCACAAAACTGAGCGCCACTACATAAGCCACAAATAGTCTCCCCTCTCTCTCCCAGTCTGTGCAGCGGACGGGAACCATTTAAATGGGTGCAGGGCCGATTTTAGTTAAAGTGGGGCCCTGGGGAAAAGTTTAAAGTGGGGTCCCAAATGCTGACATACAGCACCACACAAACATTTAGCTTGTATGTACATGCGCTGAGATCAGGCCGCTAATCGAGCGCAATCCACAATACTGAAGCCGTTCGACGCTTGTTTCCCGACCTCTTTACACCAGCTGAGGAAGAATGATGGATACAGAACAATCACTAATAGATCAATCTGTCCCCATACAGCATCATGTTATCAGCAGCACATCTGCAGGTTACACCGGGCAATGTGCTGCTGAGAACAAGGATTTTTGTTCTGGCATAAACAATCCAATTACTCGATGAATAGGCAGCATTTTGCTTGTTTAGTATAATACATGCCATAGTCCTCCATATTTTATAATGTGCCCCACAGCCCCCCCATATTGTATAATGAGGCCCACAGTCCTCCATATAGTATAATACACTCTCGATAGCCCTCCATATAGTATAATGCACTCCCCATAACCCTCTATATAGTATAATATACTCCCCATAGTCCTCCATATTGTATAATGTGCCCCACAACCCTCCATATTGTATAATGCACTCCCCATAGCCCTCCATATTGTATAATGCACTCCCCATAGTCCTCCATATAGTATAATACACTCCCGATAGCCCTCCATATAGTATAATGCACTCCCCATAACCCTCTATATAGTATAATATACTCCCCATAGTCCTCCATATTGTATAATGCACTCCCCATAACCCTCTATATAGTATAATATACTCCCCATAGTCCTCCATATTGTATAATGTGCCCCACAGCCCTCCATATTGTATAATGCACTCCCCATAGTCCTCCATATTGCATAATGCACTCCCCATAGCCCTCCATATTGTATAATGTGGCCCATATTCCTCCAAATAGTATAATACACTCCCCATAGCTCTCTATATAGTTTAATGCACCTCATAGTTCTCCATATAGTATAATGCACCTCATAGCCCTCCATATAGTATAATGCACCTCATAGCCCTCCATATAGTATAATATACTCCCCATAGTCCTTCATATAGCATAATGCACTCCCCATAGTCTTTCATATTGTATAATGTGCCCCACAGCCCTCCATATTGTATAATGTGGCCCATATTCCTCAATATAGTGCATACATTCCCCATAGCCCTCCATATAGTATAATGCACCTCATAGTCCTCCATATAGTATAGTACGCACCTCATAGTCCTCCATATAGTATAGTACACTCCCCATAGCCCTCCATATAGTATAATGCACTCCCCATAGCCCTCCATATAGTATAATGCACCTCATAGTCCTCCATATAGTATAATACACTCCCCATAGCCCTCCATATAGTATAATGCACCTCATAGTCCTCCATATAGTATAATACACTCCCCATAGCCCTCCATATAGTATAATGCACTCCCCATAGCCCTCCATATAGTATAATGCACCTCATAGTCCTCCATATAGTATAATACACTCCCCATAGCCCTCCATATAGTATAATGCACCTCATAGTCCTCCATATAGTATAATACACTCCCCATAGCCCTCCATATAGTATAATATACTCCCCATAGTCCTCCATATAATGGAATGCACCTCATAGTCCTCCATATAGTATAATGCACTCCCTATAGCCCTCCCTATAGTATAATGCACTCCCCATAGCCCTCCCTATAGTATAATGCACTCTCCATAGTCCTTCATAGTGTATAATGCACTCCCCATAGTCCTTCATATAGTATAATGCATTCTCCTCAGTCCTTAATAGAGTATAATGCAGCCTCCCTATAGTATAATGCAGCCAAACATATAGTACATATAATATAACCCAACCCATAGTCCTCGTAAAGTATAATTCGGCCCCAACCATAGAGTATAATTCAGCCACTCCATACAGTATAATGCAGCCCCCCAGTTCTGCAGTATTATGGTCACCACATATAAAAAACAAATACATACAATACTCACCTCTCCTCGTTCTCCAGCTGCTCCATGCTCTGCAGAGCGTCTCAGCAGCTCCACTCTGCAGGCACAGTCATTCCCCCGCTACCTATACAGTTCAATGCGCGATGTGGGGGGACGAACTCACGGACCCTATAGAGGCACGCCACGGGCTGGAGGCCCCAGGCAGATGCCTAGTCTGCTTGCCATTACGCCGGCCCTGAATGGGTGTCTCATGCTGGGGACATGTTTTTCTGCTTTTTTTCTTGCCATAATCCTACTGAATAGAATTTGTACTATCAGCTGTGTATCCACCAGACTTCTGCACAACACAACTGATGGTCCCAACCCCATTTATAAGGCAAGAAATACCACATTTTAAACCTGACAGGGCACACCTGTGAAGTGAAAACCATTTCCGGTGACTACCTCTTGAAGCTCATCAAGAGAATGTCAAGAGTGTGCAAAGCAGTCATCAAAGCAAAAGGTGGCTACTTTGAAGAACATAGAATATAAGACATTTTTTCAGTTGTTTCACACTTTTTTGTTAAGTATATAATTCCCCATGTGTTAATTCATAGTTTTGATGCCTTCAGTGTGAATGTACAATTTTCATAGTCATTGAAAATACAGAAAAATCTTTAAATGAGAAGGTGTGTCCAAACTTTTGGTCTGTTACTGTATATATCCAGGATGTGTGATCACGGGGTGCCATACATACCAGAATGGGAGATCAAGGGGTGTCATGCATACCAGGATGGGTGATCAAGGGATGCCATGAAAACTAGGATGGGGATCAGGGGGTGCCATGCATACCAGGATGGTAGATCAAAGGGGTGCCATGAATACCGGGGGCTCAAGGGGTACCATGCATTCCAGGATGGGGATGAGGGTCACGTATACCAAGATGTGATGGGGGCCACATATACCAGGAAGGAGGGACCATACATACCAGGATGGAGGATAGTAACAGAATTGGGGGACATTACCCCAATACCAATGTCAGCAGCAGACTCCTGTTAGACAAAGATAGCACAAGTATACACAAAATGCAGTTTTTAAAAGGAAGGTTTTTATGATTAAGGGAAAAGGAAATCCAAACCTAAAGGGCCCTGTGTGAAAAAGTGATGCCCCTCCCTCCTTAAAACATAAATTAACTGTGATTTGTCACATCTTTGGGAAGCTGAGTTCAATTTCCGTAGCCCCACACAGCCCTGTTTACTGCCACACGTGTTCTCAATCAAGAAATCACTTAAATAGGACATGCCTGACAAAGTGAAGTAGAACAAAAGATCCTCTAAAGCTAGACATCATGCTGCGATCCAAAGAAATTCAGGACCAAATGAGAAATAAAGTAATTGAGATCTATCAGTCTGGAAAAAGTTCTAAACCCATTTCTAAAGATTTGGGACTCCAGTGAATCACAGTGGAAGTCATTATCCACAATAGGCAAAAATATGGAACAATGGTGAACTTTCCTAGGCATGGCCGGCTGATCAAAATTACCCCAAGAGCGCAGCAACGACTCATCCAAGAGGTCACAAAAGACCCCACAACAACATCCAGAGAACTGCAGGTCTCACTTGCCTCAGTTAAGGACAGTGTTCATGACTACACCATAAGAAAGAGACTGGGCAAAAATGACACGCATAGCAGAGTTCCAAGACGAAAACCATTGCTGAGCAATAAAAACAAAGGCTCATCTCAGTTTTGGCAGAAAACATCTTGATGATCGCTAAGACTTTTGGGAGAATACTCTGTGGACTGACAAGACAAAAGTTGAACTTTTTGAAAGGTGTATGTCCCATTACATCTGGTGTAGAAGTAACACTGCATTTTAAAAAAGGAACATCATACCAACAGTAAAATATGGTGGCGGTAGTGTGATGGTCTGGGACTGTTATACTGCTTCAGGACCTGGATGACTTGCTGTGGAAATGGAACCAAGAATTCTGCTGGTTAACCAAAAAATCCTGAAAGAGAATGTCTGGCCTTCTGTTCATGACCTCAAGTTGAAGTGCACTTGGGTTATGCAGCAGGACAATGATCCAAAACACACCATTAAGTCCACCTCTGAATGGCTTAAGGAAAACAAAATTAAGACTTTGCAGTGGCTTAGTCAAAGTCCTGACCTTAAGAAAGCGGTTCATGCTCGGAAACCCTCCAATGTGGCTAAATTACAACAATTTTGCAAAGATGAGTGGGCAAAAATTCCTCCAGAGTGTTGTAAAAGACTCATTGCCAATTATCCCAAACACTTGATTGTAGTTGTTGTTGCTGAGGGTGCTTCAACCAGTTATTAGGTTTAGAGGGCAATCACTTTTTCACACAGGGCCCTGTAGGTTTGGATTTCTTTTTCCCTTAATAATTAGGATCTTCATTTAAAAACTGCATTTTGTGGTTACTTGTGTTATCTTTGTCTAATATTAAAATTTGTTTTGACATCTGAAATATTTAAGTATGACAAACATGCAAAAGAATGAGAAATCAGGAAGGGGCAAACAACTTTTCACACATACACATATACATATATATATATATTCATCCCACAATGTGACATTCATGGTAGAAGAGAGGGATTGGTAAGATGGGACAACCATTACAAACCAGCCACCTGATCAGACGTTATTGAACACCTTTCCAGAAGCTTTAATCAATCTTATCTACTGTTATTTTCTGAAGAGAGGAAACAAATGTCCTAAAAATAAAAAAATATAAAAATGAAAGTTAAGAAAAAAAAAATAATAATAGTCTCACCTCCACTATGAGCATTTTTTGCTCTTCTAATAATCCAAGCTTTCCTAATTGTTCTTCTATTTGCTCCTGCGTCTTCATATTCCTCTCCAGCACAAATGATGCATGCTGGGGCTGTAAGAGCTGTAATAGAAGCCTAGAAGAACCATCAGAGGTCAGGCCCATCTGGTTACAGAAAGAACACAGATACACGCTGTATAAGACAATGGGATGGAAACAAGATTTTAAAAGGAGTTATCAAACACTTTTATACTCCACTGGATAGGTCATTAATATAAGATAGGTGGGGGTCCAACCATCGGCCCCCCGATGATCAGCTGTCATCACCTCTGGCAAGATGCAGGCAATGTTCAAAGTGGAACAAAACCGCTCCGTACACTGCGGCCGCTGCCGGGTGCAGACCAGCTATTGAGGAGTACCGGAGGTGATCTGCAGCACCAGGCAGTGGCCACTGGGGTGCGCTCTGTTCACAAGTTACATCCGGCCGTTGCCAGAGCTATAAACAACTTATTGGTGGGGAGCCAAGAGTCGGACCTACAACGATCTGATATAGACCACCTATTTTATGCATAAATCATCTGCATTAAAGTATTAGAGAACGTCTTTAAGAGCCCTGCATTTTCAGAGCCAAACTTCAGTCAACATCTAATAACCAATTACAATGTCTTTCTTAGGACTCGTTCACACGAATGTATTTTCAGTAGGAAAGTTGTCTGTGGAACAAATGGACGGCACTCAGACCAATGGGATTCAATGGGAAAGTGCAGAGGAGTCATTTTTCTTTTTTGTCACTGATCGAATCTGTGTGTGAGCAAAAAATAAAGAAAGAAAATGGCAGCATGTCCTCGTTTCATCCGTCAGACAAGATTCACCCATTCAAGTCTATGGGTACAGAAAAAAATCTGCTTTATACAGATACATTGCAATCCTGTAGCCCTGGAAACTGTAAATGGTTAAAAAGCCAGATTAGATCTGGACTGCACATGGACGACAAGTGAGGAAAGAATTCTCCCACTTTTCTGGATGAAACTCTGAATGATATTTTATCTGCTTGTGTGAACAGGCCCTTAGAGGTCTCGACAAGACGGAGGAGCTGATCCAGAGTGTCCAGGGAAAGCTAGCAGTCCAGGTAATGGCGGATACGGAGGCAACCATCCACATCGTGCTCCATGCCCTTCTAATCTGACCTCCGTGACAGTGATGCTCAGTGTAAAGCCTGAGCTCAGGAGATGTGGGCTCGGACCCTGTTCAGACACACTGGAACTGATCAATCTCCATTCAACATTATGAACGTAAACCTGGAGCACTGGCCCCACTCAAATATATTGTATTATGGTCAAATCATTCCCTTTAGGAGCTGAGTGCTGTGTAATAGAGGAGGATAAGGCCCCCCGTATACAGCAATCTATTCTCTGATAGGCGAGAGGGCAGAGACGTCATCTCCTCCTTTCTGATAATGTCCCCTGTATCCTGCTGACAGTGATTGTGCCATCCCAGCAGGTGACACTAGAGCCGCTCCCCGCTCTTAGGCTATGTGCCCATGTAAAACCGTCTGCCATGCCAAGCAATGTGAATTGGGATGTGCTGTGCACATGATGCGCTAATTAGCGCGCCAAATTCACATTGCAACACGCAGCATGACCATTTCTACCGCGATTACGCGGCCATTGAAAAGCAGCAAACCCGCAGGTATATGTGGATTTGCTGCGTTTCAATTAAATTCAATGGCCGAGAATTTGCAGCGTAATCGGGGTGCGTGTGGTACCCAGGATGAAGAAGAGACTACAACTCCTCTTCATCCCGGCTACCAAGCGGTGAAAAAAAGAAATAAATAAGTTAAAAATAAAAAAACCTGTATACTCCCCTCTCCGGTCTGCTCCCGGCGGCGATCCTCTCTCCTCGGCGTCCAGCGGTGTACTGGCAGGACCTGCGGTGACGTCATCTAGTCAGCTGATGGTCACGCGACCGCTGACGTCAGAGGTCAGGTGATGGTCGTGTGACCATCAGCTGACTAAATGACGTCACCGCAGGTCCTGCCAGTATACCGCGGGACGCCGCCGGGAGGAGACTGGAGAGGTGAGTATACAGGGTTTTTTTTTATTTTTAACTTTTTAATTCTTTTTTTTTTTACTATAGATGCAGCATTTAAAGCATCTAAGTTGGTCACACAATATAAATCCATGCCGGTTGCCGGTTGCATGGATTTATATTGTGCAACCAACTTGTCAAGCACTTTTCCAAGTG
Organism: Phyllobates terribilis; assembly: GCF_046119375.1. Classification (NCBI taxonomy): domain Eukaryota; kingdom Metazoa; phylum Chordata; class Amphibia; order Anura; family Dendrobatidae; genus Phyllobates; species Phyllobates terribilis. The sequence goes on from NW_027364333.1 coordinate 16,866, forward strand.
ATGCTCAAAATCACTTGGAAAAGTGCTTGAAAAAACGCTGAAAAAATGCTGAAAAAACACTTCTCTCTGGCAGAAAATCTGCATGTAAATCTGCATATGTTTTTTTCTGCCAGAGAGAGGCAAAAACGCTCTGCATCAAATCTGCTACGTGTGCACATAGCCTTAGCGTGTATGTGCTGTACTTATCATTCAGGACTGTGCAAAGACCTGCCTGTGACCAAAAGAACAAGGCTGTGTGCACACGCTGCAGATTTGGTGCGTTTTTCAATGGAACAGGCTGCCACGAGAGGTGGTGAATTCTCCTTCAATGGAAGTCTTCAAACAGAGGCTGGACAGACATTTGTCTGAGATGCTTTAGTGAATCCTGCATTGAGCAGGGGTTGGACACTAGGACCCTGGAGGTTCCTCCAATTCTAATGTTCTAGGATTCTATGTATAAACACCAGCTGCAATCTTCCATGGAGAAGTAACTGTGGTTTCAGGAGAACTTGCAGCAGAAGGTCTGTGCCTTCCGCTAGCTCCTCCCCCTTCCACTAGCTCCTCCCCTTCCTTCTGTAAAGAGTATTAATAGCACTAACTGTCATCTATCTCACTAATAGGAAAGTTTGTCTTCACTGAATACAGATTTTACAGATTTTACCGCGAATTGAGACTGAAAGATCAATCCAGCAGGAAAAAGAAGACTTCTCTGATAAGATTATAAAATTACTTATTTTCATGTGTAATATTAATTTACAAAACAAAAATTAAAACAACGGTTATTCTTTAACTAATGAAGCACTTAGGACACGGATTCATTAAGACTGGCCATATTCAAGCTGCTCTTGATGAGGGAGCGTGCTGGAGTCAGACGGTCCAGATTCATTAAGTGGCGCATGAATTATGCACTTCTGACAAGTGGTGTGTGCACCTTGCCACAAATCTTACTCCAGTCACGGACTGGAGTAAGATTTCTGGTGTAAGGGAAGCCACAGTTCGCTATGAATTAGACAAGCTGTGGTGCCACACTTCCATCCTGCCCCAACTCTGCCCATTTTGGTGAAGCTGGGCCAAACTGACGTGAAAACACCAAACGTCACAACATTTTTGATCAACTCAATAATGTACGAGGTGTATGAAGCGGAGCCGCGCGAGGACAAGGTGTGCGGAGCGGAGCCGCGCGTGTACGAGGTGTGCGGAGCAGAGCCCCGCGTGTACGAGGTGTGCGGAGCGGAGCCGCACGTGTACTAGGTGTGTGGAGCGGAGCCGCGCGTGTACTAGGTGTACGGAGCGGAGCCGTGCGTGTACTAGGTGTGCGGAGCAGAGCCCCGCGTGTACGAGGTGTATGGAGCGGAGCCGCTCGTGTACTAGATGTGCGGAGCGGAGCCGCGGGTGTACGAGGTGTACAGAGCAGAGCCGCGCATGTATGAGGTATGCGGAGCGGAGTCGAGCGTGTACGAGGTGTGCAGAGCAGAGCAGCGCATGTACGATGTGTAAGGAGCGGAGCCGCGCGTGTACGAGGTGTGCGGAGCAGAGTCGTGTGTTTACGAGGTGTGCAGAGCAGCGCATGTACGACGTGTAAGGAGCGGAGACGCGCGTGTACGAGGTGTGCAGAGCAGAGCCGTGAATGTACGAGGTGTACGGAGCGGAGCCGCACGTGTCCGAGGTGTGCGGAGCGGAGTGGAGCCGCACGTGTACAATGTGTACGGAGCGAGGCCGCGCAAGTACGAGGTGTACGGCGCAGAGCCGCGTGTGTACGACGTGTACGGAGCAGAGCCGCGCGTGCACGAGGTGTGCGGAGTGGAGCCGCGCGTATATGAGGTGTGCGGAGAGGGGCCGCGCGTGTACGAGTTTTACGGAATGGAGACGCGCATGTACGAGTTGTACGGAGCGGAGCCGAGCGTGTATGATGTGTGCGAAACGGAGCCGCGCGTGTACGAGGTGTATGGAGCAGAGCTGCGCATTTACGAGTGTGCGGAGCGGATCCGCGCTTGTACAAGGTATACTGAGCGGAGCTGTGCGGAGCGGAGCCGCGCGTGTACAAAGTGTACAGAGAAAAGCTGCGCGTGTACGAGCTGCACGGAGCGGGCCGAACGTGTACGAGGTGTACGGAGCAGAGCAGCGCGTGTACAAGTGTGCGGAGCGGAGCCGCGCGTGTAAGAGTGTGCGGAGCCGAGCATGTATGAGGTGTGCAGAGCAGAGCCGCGCGTGTACTAGGTGTGTGGAGTGGAGCTGCGCGTGTACAAGGTGTGCAGAGTGGAGCTGCGCGTGTACAAGGTGTGCAGAGTGGAGCTGCGCGTGTACGAGGTGTGCGGAGCGGAGCCGCGTGTGTACGATATGTATGGAGCGGAGACACGCGTGTACAAGGTGTGCAGAGCAGAGCCGTACGTGTACGAGGTGTGTGGAGCAGAGCCGCGCGTGTACGAGGTGTGTGGAGCAGAGCCGCGCATGTAAGAGGTGTGCGGAGCGGAGCCGTGCGTGTACAAGGTGTGCGGAGCAGAGCCGCACATGTACGAGTGTGCGGAGGGGAGCCAATGGTGTACAAAGTGTGCGGAGTGGAGCGGATCCACACGTGTACAAAGTGTACGGAGCGGAGCCGCGCGTGTATGAGCTGTACAGAGCGGAGCCGTGCATGTACGAGGTGTGCAGAGCGGAGCTGCACGTGTACAAAGTGTATGGAGCGGAACCATGCGTGTACAAGGTGTACGGAGCAGAGCCAATCGTGTATGAGTTGTACGGAGCGGAGCCGCATGTGTATGAGCTGTACAGAGCGGAGCCGTGCATGTACGAGGTGTGCAGAGCGGAGCTGCACGTGTACAAAGTGTATGGAGCGGAACCATGCGTGTACAAGGTGTACGGAGCAGAGCCAATCGTGTATGAGTTGTACGGAGCGGAGCCGCATGTGTACGAGGTGTGCGGAGCAGATCCGCGCGTGTACAAAGTGTACAGAGAAAAGCCGCGCGTGTACGAGCTGTACGGAGCGGGCCGCACATGTACGAGGTGTACGGAGCAGAGCAGCGCATGTACGAGTGTGCGGAGCGGATCCACGCGTGTACGGAGCGGAGCTTAGCGTGTACGAGGTGTGCAGAGCGGAGCCGTGCGTGTACGGGGTATGTGGAGCAGAGCCGCGCAAGTACAAGGTGTGGAGAGGAGACACGCGTGTACGAGGTGTGTGGAGTACAGCCGCGCGTGTACGAAGTGTGCAGAGCAGAGCCGCACATGTACGAGTGTGCGGAGCGGAGCCAATCGTGTACGAGGTGTGCGGAGCGGATCCGCGCGTGTACAAAGTGTATGGAGCGGAGCCGCGCGTGTATGAGCTGTACGGAGCGGAGCCGTGCATGTGCGAGGTGTGCAGAGCAGAGCTGCGCGTGTACAAAGTGTATGGAGCGGAGCCGCGCGTGTACGAGGTGTGCGGAGCGGATCCGCGAGTGTACAAAGTGTACGGAGCGGAGCCGCGCGTGTGCGAGCTGTACGGAGCGGAGCCGCGCGTGGACGAGCTGTACGGAGCGGAGCCGCACGTGTACGAGCTGTACAGAGCGGAGCCGTGCATGTACAAGGTGTGCAGAGCGCAGACATGCGTGTACGAGGTGTGCTAAGCGGACCCACGCGTGTACGAGGTTTGCGGAGCAGAGCCGCAAGTGTACGAGTGTGCGGAGCTTAGCCGCTCGTGTACAAGGTGTACGGAGCAGAGTCGCGCGTGTATGTGGTGTGTGGAGCGGATCCGTGTGTGTACAAGGTGTACGGAGTGGAGCCGCGCGTGTAGGAGCTGTACGGAGCGGAGCCATGCGTGTACGAGCTGTACGGAGCGGAGCCGTGCATGTACGATGTGCAGAACGGAGCTGCGCGTGTACAAAGTGTATGGAGCGGAACCGAGCGTGTACGAGATGTGCGGAGCAGAGCTGCGCATGTACGAGTGTGCGGAGTCACGCGTGTACGAGGTGTGCAAAGCGGAGTTGCGCGTGTACAAGGTGTGCGGAGCGGAGCCGCGCATGTACAAGGTGTGCGGAGCGGAGCCGCGAATGTACGAGGTGTGTGGAGCGGAGCCGTGTGTGTATGAGGTGTACACAGCAGAGCAGCGCGTGTACGAGTGTGTGGAGCGGATCCGCGCATGTACGAGCGGAGCTGCGCGTCTACGAAATGTGCAGAGCGGAGCCGCGCATGTACGAGGTGTGTGGAGCGGAGACACGCATGTACGAGGTGTGTGGAGCTGAGCCGCACGTGTACGAGGTGTGCGGATCGGAGCCGCGCGTGTACGAGGTGTGCAGAGTGGAGACAAGCGTGTATGAGGTGTGTGGAGCAGATCCGCACGTGTACAAGGTGTACGGAGCGGAGCCGCGCATGTACGAGCTGTACGGAGCGAGCCACGCGTGTACGAGCTGTACGGAGCGGAGCCGCGCGTGTACGAGCTGTACGGAGCGGAGCCGTGCATGTACGATGTGCAGAACGGAGCTGCGCGTGTACAAAGTGTACGGAGCGGAGCCACGCGTGTACGAGCTGTACGGAGCGGAACCTTGCATGTACGAGGTGTGCGGAGCAGAGCTGCGCTTGTACGAGGTGTGCGGAGCGGAGCCACGCGTGTACGAGGTGTACAGAGCAGAGCAGAGCGTGTACGAGTGTGCGGAGCGGAGTCGCGTGTGTATGAGGTGTACGGAGCAGAGCCACGCGTGTACGCGGTGTACGGAGGGGTATTGCGCGTCTATGAGGTGTACGGAGCAGAGCCGCGCGTGTACGAGGTGTATAGAGCGGAGCCGCGCTTCTACGAGTTGTACGGAGTTGAGTCGCACATGTACAAGGCGTACAGAGCAGCGTCGCGTGTGTACGATGTGTGCGGAGCAGAGCCACCCATGTACGAGGTGTGCAGAGCAGCATGTGTACGAGTGTGCAGAGCTGGAGAGGAGCCGCGCGTGTACGAGATGTACGGAGCGAAGCAACGCGTGTACGAGGTGTACGGAGCGGAGCCACATGTGTACTAGGTGTACGGAGCAGAGCCGCGCATGTACAAGGTGTGCGGAGCGGAGCCGCATGTGTACGAGGTGTACAGAGCAGAGCAGTGAGTGTACGAGTGTGCGGAGCAGATCCGCGCTTGTACTAGGTGTACAGCGCGGAGCCGCACGTGTACTAGCTGTACGGAGCATAGCTGTGCATGTACGAGGTGTACGGAGCAGAGCTGCACGTGTACGAGTGTGCAGAGCGGAGCCGCGCGTGTACGAGGTGTACAGAGCAGAGCAGCGTGTGTACGAGTTTGCGGAGCGGATCCGCACGTGTACAAGGTGTACGGAGCGGAGCCGCGCATGTACAAGCTGTACGGAGCGGAGCCGCACGTGTACGAGCTGTACGGAGCGGAGCCCCGCGTGTACGAGGTGTACGGATCAGAGCAGTGCGTGTACGAGGTGTACGGATCAGAGCTGCGCGTGTACGAGTGTGCGGAGCGGAGCCGCACGTGTATGAGGTGTACGGAGCGGAGCCGCGAGTTTACGAGGTGTACGGAGCGGAGCCACGCATTTACGAGGTTTACAGAGCGGAGCTGCGTGTGTACGAGGTGTGCGGAGCCGCACGTGTACGACATTTAAGGAGTGGAGCCGTGCGTGTACGAGCTGTAGGGAGAGGAGCCGTGCGTGTACGAGGTGTGCAGAGCGGAGCTCAGCGTGTATGAGGTTGTGGAGCAGAAACACACGTGTACGAGGTGTGCGGAGCGGAGCCGCGCGTGGACGAGGTGTGCGGAGCGGAGCCGTGCGTGTGCGAGGTGTACGGAGCGGAGCAACGAGTGTATGAGGTGTACGTAGCGGAGCCGCACGTGTACTACGTGTAAGGAGCATAGTCGCGCGTGTACGAAGTGTGCAGAGTGGAGCCGCGCATGTACGAGGTGTACAGAGCAGATCCGCGCGTGTACGAGCTGCACGGAGCGGAGCCGAGCGTGTACGAGTTGTACGGAGCGGAGTCGCACATGTACGAGTGTTTGAAGCGGAGCTGCGTGTGTAAGAGGTGTACACAGTGGAGTCGAGTGTGTACGAGGTGTACGGAGCTGAGTCGCGCTTGTACGAGTGTGCGGAGCAGAGTCGCGCGTGTACGAAGTGTATGGAGCAGAGTCGCGCGTGTACGAGTGTGCGAAACGGAGCTGCGTGTGTACGAGGTGTACAGAGTGGAGCCGAGTGTGTACGAGGTGTACGGAGCTGAGTCGCGCTTGTATGATGTGTGCAGAGCATAGCCGCGCGTGTACGAGTGTGCAGAGCTGGAGCGGAGCCGCACGTGTACGAGATGTACGGAGCGAAGCCACGCGTTTACGAGGTGTACGGAGAGGAGCCACGCGTGTACGAGGTGTACAGAGCGGAGCCGCGCGTGTCCGAGTGTGCGGAGCAGAGTTGGACGTGTACGAGGTGTACGGAGCGGAGCCACGCGTGTAGGAGGTGTACAGAGCGGAGCCGCGCGTGTCCGAGTGTGCGGAGCAGAGTCGGACGTGTACGAGGTGTACGGAGCGGAGCCACGCGTGTATGAGGTGTACGGAGCGGAGCCGCGTGTGTACTAGGTGTACAGAGTGGTGCCGCGCATGTACGATTTGTACGAAGCTGAGCCGCGTGTGTACAAGACGTACGGAGCAGCGTCGTGTGTGTACGATGTGTGCGGAGCAGAGACGCGCGTGTACGAGTATGCGGAGCGGAGCCGCCCATGTACGAGATGTGCAGAGCGGAGCCGCGCGTGTACGAGATGTGCAGAGCGGAGCCGCGCGTGTACGAAGTGTACAGAGCAGAGCAGCGCGTGTACGAGTGTGCGGAGCTGGAGCGGAACCTCGCGTGTACGAGATGTATGGAGCGGAGACACGTATGAGGTGTGCGGAGTGGATCCACGCGTGTACAAGGAGTATGGAGCGGAGCAGCGAGTGTATGAGCTGTACGGAGCAGAGCCGTGCGTGTACGAGGTGTGCAGAGCGGAGGCGCGCGTGTATGAGGTGTATGGAGCGGAGCTGTGCGTGTACGAGGTGTGCGGAGCCGCACATGTACGAGTGTGTGGAGGCCAGCGTGTATGAGGTGTGCAGAGCGGAGCCGCGCGTGTACGAGTGTGCGGAGTGGAGCTGCGCGTCTACGAGGTGTGCGGAGTGGAGCCGCACGTGTACGAGGTGTGTGGAGCGGAGACACGCTTGTACGAGGTGTGTGGAGCGGAGACACGCTTGTACGAGGTGTGTGGAGCGGAGACACGCGTGTACGAGGTCTATGGAGCAGAGCCAATCGTGTACGAGGTGTACGGAGCGGAGCCGCGCGTGTACGAGGTGTGCAGAGTGGAGCGGATCCGCGCGTCTACAAAGTGTACGGAGCGGAGCTGCGCGTGTACGAGCTGTACGGAGCGGAGCCGCGCGTGTACGAGCTGTACGGACCAGAGCCGCACGTGTACAAGCTGTACAGAGCGGAGCCGTGCATGTACGAGGTGTGCAGAGCGGAGCCGCGCGTGTACGAGGTGTGTTGAGCAGAGCCACGCGTGTACGAGGTGTGCGGAGCAGAGCCGCACGTGTACGAGTGTGTGGAGCTTAGCTGCTCGTGTACGAGGTGTACGGAGCGGAGCCGCGCATGTACGAGGTGTATGGAGCGGAGACACGCGTCTATGAGGTGTGCGGAGCGGATCCATGCGTGTACAAGGTGTACGGAGTGGAGCCTCGCGTGTAGGAGCTGTAAGGAGCGGAGCCGCGCGTGTACGAACTGTACGGAGCGGAGCCGTGCGTATACGACGTGTGCAGAGAAGAGCTGCGCGTGTACAAAGTGTATGGAGCGGAACCGTGCGTGTACGAGGTGTGCGGAGCAGAGCTGCGCGTGTACGAGTGTGCGATGCCGCACGTGTACAAGGTGTGCAAAGCAGAGCCGCACGTGTATGAGGTGTGTGGAGCGGAGCCGTGCGTGTACAAGGTGTGCGGAGCGGAGCCGCGCGTGTACGAGGTGTGTGGAGCGGAGCCGTGCGTGTTCGAGGTGTACAGAGCAGAGCACTGCGTGTACGAGTGTGCGCAGCGGAGCCGCACGTGTACGAAATGTGCAGAGCAGAGCAGCGTGTGTACGAGGTGTGTGGAGCGGAGACACGCGTGTACGAGGTGTGTGGAGCTGAGCCGCGCGTGTACGAGGTGTGTGGAGCACAGCCGCGCATGTATGAGGTGCGCGGAGCGGAGCGGATCCGCACGTGTACAAGGTGTACGGAGCAGAGCCGCGCGTGTACGAGCTGTACGGAGCGGAACCGTGCGTGTACGAGGTGTGCAGAGCGGAGCCGCACGTGTACGAGGTGTGTGGAGCAGAGACATGCATGTACGAGGTGTACAGAGCAGATCCGCGCGTGTACGAGCTGCACGGAGCGGAGTCGCGCATGTACGAGTGTTTGAAGCGGAGCTGCGTGTGTAAGAGGTGTACACAGTGGAGCCGAGTGTGTACGAGGTGTACGGAGCTGAGTCGCGCTTGTACGAGTGTGCGGAGCAGAGTTGCGCGTGTACGAACTGTATGGAGCAGAGTCGCGCGTGTACGAGTGTGCGAAACGGAGCTGCGTGTGTACGAGGTGTACAGAGTGGAGCCGAGTGTGTACGAGGTGTACGGAGCTGAGTCGCGCTTGTATGATTTGTGCAGAGCATAGCCGCGCGTGTGCGAGGTGTACAGAGCAGCGCGTGTACGAGTGTGCAGAGCTGGAGCGGAGCCGCACGTGTACGAGATGTACGGAGCGAAGCCACGCATTTACGAGGTGTACGGAGAGGAGCCACGCGTGTACGAGGTGTACAGAGCGGAGCCGCGCGTGTACGACCTGCACGGAGCGGAGCCGAGCGTGTACGGAGCTGAGTTGCGCGTGTACGAGTGTACAGAGTGGAGCCGAGTGTGTACAAGGTGTACGGAGCAGAGTCGTGCTTGTATGATGTGTGCGGAGCGGAGCCACGCGTGTACGAGGTGTATGGAGCAGAGCTGCGCAATTACAAGTCTGCGGAGCGGAGCCGCGCGTGTACGAGGTGTGCGGAGCGGAGCCACGCGTGTACGAGGTATACAGAGCAGAGCAGCGCGTGTCCGAGTGTGCAGAGCAGAGTCGGACGTGTACGAGGTGTACGGAGCGGAGCCACGCGTGTAGGAGGTGTACGGAGCGGAGCCGCGTGTGTACTAGGTGTACAGAGTGGTGCCGCGCATGTACGATTTGTACGAAGCTGAGCCGCGCGTGTACAAGACGTACGGAGCAGCGTCGTGTGTGTACGATGTGTGCGGAGCAGAGACGCGCGTGTACGACTATGCGGAGCGGAGCCGCCCGTGTACGAGATGTGCAGAGCGGAGCCGCGCGTGTACGAGATGTGCAGAGCGGAGCCGCGCGTGTACGAAGTGTACAGAGCAGAGCAGCGCGTGTACGAGTGTGCGGAGCTGGAGCGGAACCTCGCGTGTACGAGATGTATGGAGCGGAGACACGCGTGTATGAGGTGTGCGGAGTGGATCCACGCGTGTACAAGGAGTATGGAGCGGAGCAGCGAGTGTATGAGCTGTACGGAGCAGAGCCGTGCGTGTACGAGGTGTGCATAGCGGAGGCGCGCGTGTATGAAGTGTATGGTGCGGAGTCGCACATGTACGAGTGTGTGGAGGCCAGCGTGTATGAGGTGTGCAGAGCGGAGCCGCGCGTGTACGAGTGTGCGGAGTGGAGCTGCGCGTGTACGAGATGTGCGGAGTGGAGCCGCGCGTGTACGAGGTGTGTGGAGTGGAGACACGCGTGTACGAGGTCTGTGGAGCAGAGCCAATCGTGTACGAGGTGTATGGAGCGGAGCCGCGCGTGTACGAGGTGTGCAGAGTGGAGCGGATCCGCGCGTCTACAAAGTGTACGGAGCGGAGCTGCGCCTGTACGAGCTGTACGGACCAGAGCCGCACGTGTACAAGCTGTACAGAGCGGAGCCGTGCATGTACGAGGTGTGCAGAGCGGAGCCGCGCGTGTACGAGGTGTGCTGAGCGGAGCCACGTTTGTACGAGGTGTGCGGCTCTGCTCCGTGTACGAGTGTGTGGAGCTTAGCCGCTCGTGTACGAGGTGTACGGAGCGGAGCCGCGCATGTACGAGGTGTATGGAGCGGAGACACGCGTGTATGAGGTGTGCGGAGCGGATCCATGCGTGTACAAGGTGTACGGAGTGGAGCCGCGCATGTAGGAGCTGTAAGGAGCCGAGCCGCGCGTGTACGAACTGTACGGAGCGGAGCCGTGCGTATACGACGTGTGCAGAGCGGAGCTGCGCGTGTACAAAGTGTATCGAGCGGAACCGTGCGTGTACGAGGTGTGCGGAGCAGAGCTGCGCGTGTACGAGTGTGCGGTGCCGCACGTGTACAAGGTGTGCAAAGCAGAGCCGCACGTGTATGAGGTGTGTGGAGCGGAGCCGCGAGTGTACGTGGTGTGTGGAGCGGAGACACGCGTGTACGAGGTGTGTGGAGCGGAGCCGTGCGTGTACAAGGTGTGCGGAGTGGAGCCGCGCGTGTACGAGGTGTGTGGAGCGGAGCCGTGCGTGTTCGAGGTGTACAGAGCAGAGCACTGCGTGTACGAGTGTGCGGAGTGGATCCGCGCGTGTACGAGTGTGCGCAGCGGAGCCGCACATGTACGAAATGTGCAGAGCAGAACAGCGCGTGTACGAGGTGTGTGGAGCAAAGACACGCGTGTACGAGGTGTGTGGAGCTGAGCCGCGCGTGTACGAGGTGTGTGGAGCACAGCCGCGCATGTATGAGGTGCGCGGAGCGGAGCGGAGCCGCGCGTGTACAAGGTGTACGGAGCGGAGCCGCGCGTGTACAAGGTGTATGGAGAGGAGCCGCGCGTGTACGAGCTGTACGGAGAGGAGCCGCGCGTGTACGAGCTGTACGGAGAGGAGCCGCGCGTGTACGAGCTGTACGGAGCGGAACCGTGCGTGTACGAGGTGTGCAGAGCGGAGCCGCACGTGTACGAGGTGTGTGGAGCAGAGACACGCATATACGAGGTGTGTGGAGCTGAGCCGCACGTGTACGAGGTGTGTGGAGCTGAGCCGCGCGTGTACGAGGTGTGTGGAGCACAGCCGCGCATGTATGAGGTGCGCGGAGCGGATCCGCACGTGTACAAGGTGTACGGAGCGGAGCCACGCGTGTACAAGGTGTATGGAGCGGAGCCGCGCGTGTACGAGCTGTACGGAGAGGAGCCGCGCGTGTACAAGGTGTGCGGAGCGGAGCCGCGCGTGTACGAGGTGTGCGGAGCGGAGCCGCGCGTGTACGAGGTGTGTGGAGCGGAGCCGTGCGTGTTCGAGGTGCACAGAGCAGAGCACTGCGTGTACGAGTGTGCGGAGCGGATCCGCGCGTGTCCAAGTGTGCGCAGAGGAGCCGCGCGTGTACGAAATGTGCAGAGCAAAGCAGCGCATGTACGAGGTGTGTGGAGCTGAAGACACGCGTGTACGAGGTGTGTGGAGCTGAGCCGCGCGTGTATGAGGTGCGCGGAGCGGAGCGGATTCGCACGTGTACAAGGTGTACGGAGCGGAGCCGCGCGTGTGTAAGGATCAGAGCCGTACGTGTACGAGCTGTACGGAGCGGAGCCGCGCGTGTACGAGGTGTACGGAGCGGAACCGTGCGTGTACGAGGTGTACGGAGCGGAGCCACGCTTGTACGAGGTGTACAAAGCGGAGCCACGCGTGTAGGAGGTGTATGGAGCAGAGTCTCCAGTCTACGAGTGTGCGGAGCGGAGCCGCGTGTGTATGAGATGTAAGGAGCAGAGCCGCGCATGTACGAGTGTGCGGAGCGGAGCCGCGAGTGTACGAGGTGTACAGAGCAGAGTCACACGTGTATGAGGGGTACGGAGCAGAGCTGCGCATGTACGAGGTGTACGGAGCAGAGCCGCGCATGTACGAGTGTGCGGAGCGGAGCCACGCGTGTACGAGTGTGCGGAGCGGAGCCGCGAGTGTACGAGGTGTACGGAGCAGAGACGCGCGTGTACGAGTGTGCGGAGCCGCGGGTGTACGAAGTGTACAGAGCAGAGCCGCGCGTGTACGAGTGTGCGGAGCGGAGCCGCGTGTGTACGAGATGTAAGGTGCAGAGCTGCGCGTGTATGAGTGTGCGGAGCGGAGCCGCGAGTGTACGAGGTGTTCGGAGCAGTCACACGTGTATGAGGTGTACGGTGCAGAGCCGCGCGTGTACGAGGTGTACGGAGCAGAGCCGCGCGTGTACGAGTGTGCGAAGCGGAGCCGCCCATGTACGAGTGTGCGGAGCGGAGCCACGCGTGTACGAGGTGTACAGAGCAGAGCCGCACGTGTACGAGGTGTACAGAGCAGAGCAGCGAGTGTACGACGTGTAAGGAGCGGACCCACGCGTGTACGAGGTGTACAGAGCAGAGCAGCGCATGTACGACGTGTAAGGAGCGGAGCCACGCGTGTACGAGATGGAGCGAAACCGTGCGTGTATGAGGTGTGCGGAGCAGAGTCGCGCATTTACAAGGTGAGCAGAGCAGCGCGTGTACGAGGTGTACGGAGCGGAACCGCACGTCTACGATGTGTGCGGAGCGGAGTGGAGCCGCACGTGTACAAGGTGTACGGAGAGACGCCGCCAAGTACGAGGTGTACGGAGCAAAACTGCGCAAGTACGAGGTGTACGGAGCGTAGACGTGCGTGTACAAGGTGTGCAGAGCAGCGCGTGTACGAGTGTTCAGAGTGGAGCGGAGCCGCGCATGTACGAGGTGTACGGAGTGGAGCCACGCTTGTATGAAGAGTACGGACCGGAGCCACGCGTTTACGAAGTGTACGGAGCAGAGCCGCGCGTGTTCGAGGTGTACAGAGCGGAGCCGCGCGTGTACGAGTGTGCGGAGCGGAGTCGCGTGTGTACGAGGTGTACGGAGCAGAGTCACGCGTGTACAAAGCAGAGCTGCACGTGTACGAGGTGTACGAAGCAGAGCCGCGCGTGTACGAGTGTGTGGAGCGGAGCCGCCCGTGTACGAGGTGTACCGAGCGGAGCCGCACGTTTACGAGGTGTCTCTGCATACAGCTGAATTTTACCACCACAAAAGGACTAGGTGGACTCTGGCTAGCAACAGAAAAAAAATTATATTTTTTTTACTGTGCATACAAATCAATTTCACCCCCAAAAAATGATAAGGTGGGCTACTATAGCTTGCGCTATCACACTGGCAAATTATAAAAATATATTTTTGTGTTCTGCACTCAGCTCTGTATAACAGCTGAATTTCAATCCCACAAAATGAAAAGGTGTGCTAGTCTTTATTAAAGCCATAAAAAATAAATAAAAAGTTGAATAAAATGTAACACTAAAGCCAAGTTCACACAACATGAAGACTGCATTTTTTTATGTTCGCACCATACAACAAAATAACAATCTTATTATTGTGTGTTTGCTGAGTTTCTTTTGAGTTTTCCCCCTTAAAATGTGTTTTGGTGAAGCTGTGAATCTACATTTTTAATACTACAGAAAAACTTAGATTTTTGAGCTTAAAAATGTTTTTTTTTTTTACAGGCTCCACAGAGGCTTATATATATATATAATAAAATGCATGAAATCCGCACAGTTCAGCAGCGTCTTTAGACTCACTGCAGGCGTAGATTTCATTAAATCACATCCACTGCACTTGCACATTTAGGCCGTGTTCAGATGTAGCATAAGTGCTGTGTTTTTTCAGCTGCTTTTTTGGAACAGTCATTTTGCAGCATTTAAATGGCCAAGAAAAGTGGATGTGATTTCATGAAAACGGCTCTGTGGTCTGAAGACGCTGCTGATCTGTACGGTTATGGTTTATTTTACGTCTAGAGGCTTCTATGTGGAGCCTAAAAAGAGAGAAAACGCATGTAAAAAGACTGCAGTTACCTTAAGTGCAGAATCAAAGCCATTCTGTATTATAACAAAAAATGAACAATGCGGCTTCACATCTGCACCAAAAAACATCAAATAAGGGGGAAAAGGCATAAAAAATGCAGCAAGTACGCAATAATCAGAGAAGATTGTTATTGTGTAGTTTGGTGTGGACATCTGCAGAAAACCAAAAAAAATACAGTATTTATTCAACATGTGAACACGGCCTTGCAGACACAAAAAAGCCAATGTCAAATAGTGAAGCTACATAAAGATGAGAAAGTGGAATGGACAGAAAATAAATCCATAGATCCCAAGTGAAAGAAGCACGACGCACAGATGACACCATGCCAGCTTCATCAAAAGTCACGCCGGATGAGGTAAGGTTAGTAGTGACGCATGGGCGTGTTCTCTTAATCCTCTCACAGAGCACGCTCAGGTGCTGCCTGAGTATTTTCGGCATCTATGCTCGAGCCGCCGCGGCTGCATGTGTCGCGGCTGTTAGACAGCTGTGACACATGCAGGGATTGCATGTTTGTTAGGCAATCCCTGCATGTGTCACAGCTGTCTAACAGCCCCAGCGGCCCGAGCATAGATACCGAGCACGCCGAAAATACTCGGGCAGCACCCGAGCGTGCTCGGTGAAAGGGTAAACCGAGCATGCTCGTGCAACACTATAGGTAAGAGATTCGTGGCCTCCTGTCCAGCGTCCCAAGAATTGATCCTCTCAGCTCTAGTTCCAACTGTCCCGGATACGGTGAACAGCCCCGTATAAATAAACTAGCTACTGTGAGCGAAATACGCTCTCTTCTATGCCTTCCGAACTCCAAATTAATAAGATTTGTTTTACGAGCGCTCAGGAAATCAATACAGCACAGCCTTGTATGGTGTACTAGAAAAGACTTCTGCTTTATTAGCACATGTGGCACTTTAAATAGGGTCAGAGACAAAGGAATAGTTCCCTCTGACCTATGAACCAATAGTAACCTTAAGGGAGTGAATAGTAATGTGAAACCTCACTGCCCATCAGTGTTACCTGATGACCATTACCTAAGAGTGAAAACAAAATGGATACCACAGAGAAACAAGATGGATTCTTTTCTCTCACACTACTGAATCCGTTCTACACCCGGGTGGCGAGCATCTTTATTGGTATATATTCTCCCATGCTGGTATGTGCTGCCCCCCTCCTGGTATTTGTGCTGCCCCCATCATCCTATACTGGGATGCATGGCACCTCTCACCCCCCAATCCTGGTATGCGTGGCCCCTCTCATCCCCCAATGCTGGTATGTGTGGCCCCCTCATCCCCCAATCCTGGCATGCATGGTACCCCTCATCCCCCAATCCTGGTATGCGTGGCCCCCCTCATTGCCCAATGCTGGTATGCGTGGCACCCCTCATCCCCAATCCTGGTATGCATGGCACCCCTCATCCCCCAATCCTGGTATGTATGGCATCCGTCATCCTCTAATCCTGGTATGCATAGGGCCCCTCATCCCCCAATCCTGGTATGGATGGGGCCCCTCACCCCCCAATCCTGGTATGTATGGGCCCCTTACCCCCCATCCTGGTATGTATGGCATCCCTCATCCCCCAATCCTGGTATGCATGGCGTCCCTCATCCCCCAATCCTGGTATGCATGGCGTCCCTCATCCCCCAATCCTGGTATGCATGGCGTCCCTCATCCCTCAATCCTGGTATGCATGGCGTCCCTCATCCCCCAATCCTGGTATGCATGGCGTCCCTCACCCCCCAATACTGGTATGCATGGCGTCCCTCACCCCCCAATCCTGGTATGTGTGGCCCCCTCATCTCTTTCACGCTGCACACACATACAAAAAAATAAACACTTATACTCACCTTTCTTCCCTGTGCTCCAGCGCTGCTGTGTCCTGCTCTGCCGGGGGAGGAGGGCGGCGCCGGAGTACGTGCGTGCCCATACCGCGCTGTCCGGCGCCACTTTGCTGAAGAGACACTGCAAATGTGTCTTCAGTAAAATGGCGCTGGATAGCGCTATGCGCATGCGCCGATCCGACGCCTCACTCCTGCCCCGGTCTCCAGCAAAGAGAGAGGCGCCGCGACAACGCTCCTCCCGGTCAGGTAAGTATATAAGTATGCATTCAGTGTCTAGGCATACCGCGATCTCCGGCGCCATACACTGCTCTTACCTGTAACGGCTCCATGCGTTCTTCTGTCTAGAGCCAGACTGCGCGTCGCACATGCGCAGTCTATCGAGGCTTCAGACTGAGGGACGCTTAACTGATTATATTATAGATATAATTATAACACTGTTTATCAATGTACTATATTTTGTTGCTGTGGTGCTCTTTCAGTCATATTTTGATTTCTTTTTTTTATCTGCAGCATGTGGTCTGAAGAGCGGCAGGCACTATCTAGTACCGTCCTCTCGTGTGGTCTGAGGCACGGCAGGCACAATCTAGTACCGTCCTCCCGTGCAGTCTGAGGCACGGAAGGCACAATCTAGTACCGTCCTCCCGTGTGGTCTGAAGAGCGGCAGGCACTATCTAGTACAGTCCTCCCGTGTGGTCTGAAGAGCGGCAGGCACAATCTAGTACAGTCCTCCCGTGTGGTCTGAAGAGCGGCAGGCACAATCTAGTACCGTCCTCTCGTGTGGTCTGAGGCACGGCAGGCACTATCTAGTACCGTCCTCCCGTGCGGTCTGAGGCACGGCAGGCACAATCTAGTACCGTCCTCCCGTGCGGTCTGAAGAGCGGCAGGCACTATCTAGTACCGTCCTCCCGTGCGGTCTGAGGCACGGCAGGCACTATCTAGTACCGTCCTCCCGTGCGGTCTGAGGCACGGCAGGCACAATCTAGTACCGTCCTCTCGTGTGGTCTGAGGCACGGCAGGCACTATCTAGTACCGTCCGACTTCTTTACAGCATTCTAGGTCATACAGGTGGTGGTCATACTTTATATGGGGAAAAACAGGTGACAGGTTCCCTTAAGGCTGTGTGCCCACGATGCATTTTTTAAGCAAAAACGCTGCAGAAACGCTTAAAAAACACATGGTAGAAGGCCTGCCATGTTCCCCAATGATAATCCGCATGTGCTGTGCACATGCTGCGGAAATTTCCGCTGCGGATTATCATTGCGGAAAAAACCACAGCACTACCAATTATTTTGCGGAAGTGCTGCATTTTCGCCGCCATTGACTTGCATTAGATCGCATGGATTACGCATCACTGTATATGTAGATGCGCATTCCATGCGTTCTAGTGTGCGGATGGTACCCAGGTATAGAGGAGAGGAGACCGTCCTCCGGACCAGGGTACCATAGAAAACTGCAAAGAAAAAAAAAAGAAAAAAATAAAAAATAAATATATACTTACCTTCTGGCGGCCACCCGCTGCACTCCTCCTCTCATGCCGGCAGTTCGCGATGTACTGAAGGACCTGCGCTGACATTATAGTCATGTGACAGGTCACGCGACGCTGACGTCGGCAGGTCCTTCAGTGTATCGCTGCTGGCAAGGGAGAACGGAGGGAAAGCAGGACACCGGGGGCCATCAGAGGGTAATTATATATTTATTTTTTACCATTCTTTCGGTCACACTATATAAATCCATGCCGGTTGCATGGATTTATTTAGTGTGACCAAGTTGTCAAACACTTTCCAAGTGATGCTAAAATCGCTTGGAAAGCGCTTGACAACCCGCATGCGGAAATGCAAGTGAATAACCCTTCACTTCCGCTTGTCAATGGCAGCAAAACGCATGCACAATCCGCATGTACAATCCACATGTACAATCCGCATTGTGATGCAGCAGGCATCCCTTTAAAGGTTCAGTGTGTGTTTTGACGGACCACGTACCTCCCTCAGCTGACTGGTCACATGACTGTGACATCACACAGGTCCTTTTGCACAACAGAAGGTCTGGACATGTGACTGTGAGATAAGCACAGGTCCTGTGGCTGTTTCTATAGGATATAAAAACCCTGGTAATTTGAGACAGAAGTGTGCAGGGGTGCAAGGGGTGTGATAGGC
Organism: Phyllobates terribilis; assembly: GCF_046119375.1. Classification (NCBI taxonomy): domain Eukaryota; kingdom Metazoa; phylum Chordata; class Amphibia; order Anura; family Dendrobatidae; genus Phyllobates; species Phyllobates terribilis. The sequence continues at coordinate 34,626 of NW_027364333.1, forward strand.
CTGAGGCCTGTTAACTGTTACCCGTGTGTGTGGCACCGTGTGAGGCCTGGTGAGGCCTGATGAAGCTTGGTGGACTCCTGGAGGGTGAAGCCTGGATCCTTGTGTGTGTAAGCGATGCCAGTAAGCCTTGGAGAGCCAGAGGCTTTGGAGGATAAGCGTCCTGGAGGGCAGAGCCTGGATCTGTGTGTGTGAGAGATGCCAGTGGCCTTGGAGGGGATAAGGGCTGGAGACCACGTGTGGTAAGCTGTAGAGCCACAGCGGTGGTGGAACCAAATGGACTGAAGCAGCTAAAACCTGACAAAGGTAATACACTTTGTTATATGGACATTGCTATAGTATTACCTTGCTGAAGGCTGTATCTGGAGCCAAGTGGGCCTGTCTGCCACTTGGGCTCGTGGACATTATATGTGTGAACTGCGGTTTATGAAGTATAATAAACTGCTGAAGTGTGAAAACCGGAAAGACATTGCTGGTGTGCATTAATTGACGCGCTGCAGCGAGTATTCCCCAGGATGATGACTAGCGCTGCCTTACAGCATGGACGATCCGCATGGACGATCCGCATGGACGATCCGCATGGACGATCCGCATGGACAATCCGCATGGACAATCCGCATGCATTTTTTTCTGCCAGGGAGTTGCAGAAACTCTCAGGATAAAATCCTGAGCATTTCTGCATCGTGGGCACACAGCCTAAATCAGGTTTTCATCTATGCAGCTTGTACAAGTGAACTTCATTGTTTCAAAGGTGGGTTACCTGTCTAAGCCATGTTATTACAGTACCTTTTATATGGTTTACACAGGTGCATCATGGGCTTTTCCTGCCCTATGAGTAAAATGAAAGGCTAAAATACAATGTGGAAACTTAATCAGAGAAATGTTTTATTTACATTCAGAACAGGTTTAAAAGAAACAAAATAACCATTACCACAGAAATCTCAAACGTTTAATTGTAGAAATATTATAGAAATAACATTTTACCATTATGTATAGAAATAATTCTAATTTAATAAAAGTGCATTTATGGGAGGATTGTGGGTAAGGTCTTTGGCTTTGCCCCGACCCCTCGGCCGGCCTCCGGTGTCTGATGTTTCAGCGTCCTGGAACTGAGATCATGATGCTGCTTTGGATAGCAAATCAATAGCCTTGAAAAACCCAGGAATAAGGGAAGGGGGTCTTTAGGGAAATTGGTCTCGAAAACAAGGCAGCGTGGAAAAATCTATTTTGTGGCTGTAGTCGACAACATCTCAGACCCAAGCGTTGTTGACTACCGAGAGCCACTCATCCTGGAACCAAAGGAGATGGCCATCCACCCTGAGAAACATCCCAGGTGGGAATCTTCAGGATCCGGGCCTGGCAGACCAGCGCTGGTGGGTTCGTTGATGCCAGGAGGGGGCTAGCCTAAAGGAAGGTCTCTTCTTTTCCTGGTGGGCCGGAGTGTTGTCCTTTTGGTTGCTTTTCTACACTGAAAATTTCCGAAAGGACCAAAACTGGACTGTGCGTCTCTTGGGAGGAGGGCATTTGGCCCTCTGTTGCAGAAACAAAATACTCTTACCCCCCCATGGCATTAGAGATCATCTTATCTAGTTCTTCGAACAAGGCAGGAGCCCTGGAAGGTGAGGCTGGTGGACTTTTTGGAAGCTGAATACAAGTTCCATGATTTCAGCTATGAGGCCATGGGGATGGTGATGTTGCCGGCTGCCAGGGCTGAATAGGGGGCTGCAGGGGGGCGGGCACACTCTCCTTATGGGGTCTCTGGGGGGATATAATGTTTGCAGGGGGCCATCTGCTGGGACGCCCCCCCCCCACAAGCGTGCATCGTCCGCCCCCCCCCCCCCACAAGCGTGCATCGTCCGCCCCCCCCCCACAAGCGTGCATCGTCCGCCCCCCCCCCACACAAGCGTGCATCGTCCGCCCCCCCCCACACAAGCGTGCATCGTCCGCCCCCCCCACAAGCGTGCATCGTCCGCCCCCCCCACAAGCGTGCATCGTCCGCCCCCCCCACAAGCGTGCATCGTCCGCCCCCCCCACAAGCGTGCATCGTCTGCCCCCCCCCAAGCGTGCATCGTCTGCCCCCCCCCACAAGCGTGCATCGTCTGCCCCCCCACAAGCGTGCATCGTCTGCCCCCCCACAAGCGTGCATCGTCTGCCCCCCCACAAGCGTGCATCGTCTGCCCCCCCACAAGCGTGCATCGTCTGCCCCCCCACAAGCGTGCATCGTCTGCCCCCCCACAAGCGTGCATCGTCTGCCCCCCCACAAGCGTGCATCATCTGCCCCCCCACAAGCGTGCATCATCTGCCCCCCCACAAGCATGCATCATCCACCCCAGAATACCTCCAGAGCCCGCAGCATGCCCTCAGTATCCCCACAGAGCACCCAGAGCCCGCAGCATGCACCCATAGCCCCCACAAGCCTGCAGCATCCCTCCAGAGCAACCACCAGCCCACAGCATGCCCCCACCAGAGCCATAGACATGCCACCACAGCCCGCAGCATCCCCACAGAGCCCCCACATGCGTGCATCATCAGCCCACCCCAGAGCCCCCACGAGCAAGCAGCATGCCCCCAGCGTCCCCACAAACCCGCAGCATTCCTCCAGAGCCACCACCAGCCCGCAGCATGCCCACACAGCCCCCACCAGAGCAATAGACATGCCACCACAGCCCGCAGCATGCCCCCAGCATCCCCACCAGCCCGCAGCATCCCTCCAGAGCCACCACCAGCCCGTAGCATGCCCATAGAGCCCCCACCATGCCCTCAGCATCCCCACCAGCCCGCAGCATCCCCGCAGAGCCACCACCAGCCCGCAGCATCCCCCCAGAGCCACCACGAGCCCGCAGCATCCCACCAGCCCGCAGCATGCCTAGACAGCCCCCACTAGAGCAATAGACATGCCACCACAGCCCGCAGCATCCCCCCAGAGCCACCACCAGCCCGCAGCATCCCCCCAGAGCCACCACGAGCCAGCAGCATCCCTCCAGAGCCCCCACCAGTCCGCAGCATGCCCCCACAAGCCCGCAGCATTCCTCCAGAGCCACCACCAGCCCGTAGCATGCCCACGGAGCTCCCAGAGCCCCCACACGCGTGCATCATCCCCCCCCCCCCAGAGCCCCCCCAAGCGTGCATCATCCGCCCCCCCCAAGCGTGCATCATCCGCCCCCCCCAAGCGTGCATCATCCGCCCCCCCCAAGCGTGCATCATCCGCCCCCCCCCAAGCGTGCATAATCCGCCCCCCCAAGCGTGCATAATCCGCCCCCCCCAAGCGTGCATAATCCGCCCCCCCCAAGCGTGCATAATCCGCCCCCCCCCCAAGCGTGCATAATCCGCCCCCCCCCCAAGCGTGCATCATCCGCCCCCCCCCCCACAAGCGTGCATCATCCGCCCCCCCCCCCACAAGCGTGCATCATCCGCCCCCCCCAAGCGTGCATCATCCGCCCCCCCCAAGCGTGCATCATCCGCCCCCCCAAGCGTGCATCATCCGCCCCCCCAAGCGTGCATCATCCGCCCCCCCAAGCGTGCATCATCCGCCCCCCCCAAGCGTGCATCATCCGCCCCCCCCAAGCGTGCATCATCCCCCCCCCCAAGCGTGCATCATCCCCCCCCCCCACAAGCGTGCATCATCCGCCCCCCCCCACAAGCGTGCATCATCCGCCCCCCCCCCACAAGCGTGCATCATCCGCCCCCCCCACAAGCGTGCATCACCAAGCCCGCAGCATCCCCCCCCAGAATACCTCCAGAGCCCGCAGCATGCACCCAGAGCCCCCACAAGCCTGCAGCTTCCCTCCAGAGCAACCACCAGCCCGCAGCATGCCCCCACCAGAGCCATAGACATGCCACCACAGCCCGCAGCATCCCCCCAGAGCCCCCACATGCGTGCATCATCCCCCCAGAGCCCCCACAAGCGTGCATCATCCGCCCCCCCCCACAAGCGTGCATCATCCACCCCCCCCACAAGCGTGCATCACCAAGCCCGCAGCATCCCCCCCCAGAATACCTCCAGAGCCTGCAGCATGCCCTCAGCATCCCCACAAAGCACTCAGAGCCCGCAGCATGCACCCAGAGCCCCCACAAGCCTGCAGCATCCCTCCAGAGCAACCACCAGCCCGCAGCATACCCCCACCAGAGCCATAGACATGCCACCACAGCCCGCAGCATCCCCCCAGAGCCCCCACATGCGTGCATCATCCGACCCCCCCCCCCCCAGAGCCCCCACACGGGTGCATCATCCCCCCCGCAGATTACCTCCAGAGCCCGCAACATGCTCCCACAGAACCCGCACCAGCCCCATAGAGCACCCACGAGCCCGCAGCATGCCCCCAGAGCCACAAGCCCACAGCATGCCCCCACAGAGCCACCACGAGCCCGCAGCATCCCTCCAGAGCCCCCACCAGCCAGCAGCATGCCCCCAGCATCCCTCCAGAGCCCCCACAAGCCCGCAGCATCCCTCCAGAGCCACCACCAGCCCGCAGCATCCCTCCAGAGCCACCACCAGCCCGCAGCATGCCCACAGAGCCCCCGCCAGAGCCATAGACATGCCACCACAGCCCGTAGCATCCCCACAGAGCTCCCAGAGCCCCCACACGCGTGCATCATCAGCCCACAGCATGCCCCCACCATCCCCCACAGACCCGCAGCATCCCTCCAGAGCCACCACCAGCTCGTAGCATGCCCACAGAGCCCCCACCAGAGACATAGACATGCCACCACAGCCGGCAGCATCCCCACAGAGCTCCCAGAGCCCCCACACGCGTGCATCATCATCAATCGTCATCATCCCAGACCACCCAAAGCCCGCAGCACCCCCCCAGAGCCCAGCACTGACCTCCTCCTGAAGCGTCACCGTATCACTTTCTGCATGAATCTATGGCGTCTGGTGCTAAACTAGAACACGCCCATAATGCAGTCAGGACACGCCCACGGAAACGACGTCATACCTGGAAGGAGCCCATACATTCTAGCGTTTACCAGGGAGGAGGCTGCAGAGCGAGTGGTTGGTGGTGAAGCTGCTGAGTATTGGGGAGACATGGCGGATGACTGCGCACCCCACACTGAGCTCCCGGGGGGCAGTCTCAGTCCGGGGGGGGCACCCTGGCTTCCTGTGGATGTGGTTAGTCCCCTGCACTATAGAGAGCGGCACATAGACTGCTGTAGAGCAGCAATGGTCGGTGACGGGTCAGAGCCGGGGATTACAGGGGGCCGCAGCCTCTCACCTGTCAGCAGTTGGACTATAAACCAGGTTTCCAGTCACTGACAGTATGGCTGGAGCTCTGCCCATTATGCACTGTTAGAACTTGGCGATGTCTGCCATGTTTGGAGGTTCCTGGATTCTGTATTTTTCTGCACAGGGTTTGTCCATGAGAAAAAGGAACACAGAGCGCCAGTCCTGGCCACAGGTTGTGTCTGGTACTACAGCTCCGGTCTAGTGACGTGACAGGTGCTGTGCCCAGGGGTGGCGCTGTAATACAACAGCTCTGACTTTCTACTCTGGGACAACTTCTGTAAGGCTGAATTCACACATCTGTGCTCCACGGACCGAGCTCAGACCTGACAACCGCTGGGTCACCAGTGCTGATCTGTGATTACCTCCTAGGAATAGATGAGGCACTGATCAGGTCCGGAGAGCCGGGCCGGGTCCTCGGATCCCACCACGGATGTGTGAATTCCTCCTTAAGTTAATATCTTAGTGTTAGAGTTCTCCTTTAGAATTTGTGTTCACATGAGAGTAATTTATTATAGTTTATTGTGTAACTTTCGAAAAACTTATCGATTACTAATCCTGAGTTACAGCCAGTGATAGTCTAGAGCTGCGTTCAGAGATCTGCAGGCTTCTGAGCTGAAATCTCCCAGCAGTCCTTGCTGCGATCACTATTGTTAGCGTTGCAATGTTAAGGCTGGTGCAGATAGCAGTGTTTTCGGTCGGAGTGCGATCTGACAAAACATTGAATCGCACTGTGACCAGTGTTTGTCCAAGGAGAAAAATCGGACATGTGCACGGCCCGATAGACAGTCTGTCCGAGGACAAAAATCACTATCCTTGAGTTTCATCTAATATTCGGATCACGCTCTGCCATGCAAGTTAATGAGTCCTTGGAAAAGATCGCACTGCACTCAGATGACATCTGAGTGCAGTCCCATTTTTCACGGATTGACGTAACGAAGAAGATGGAGAATTTTTTTTTACCTACAGTACAGACCAAAAGTTTGGACACACCTTCTCATTTAAAGATTTTTCTGTATTTTCATGACTTTGAAAATTGTACATTCACACTGAATCAAAACTATGAATTACCACATGTGGAATTATATACTTAACAAGAAAGTGTGAAACAACTGAAAATATATCTTAGATTCTAGGTTCTTCAAAGTAGCCACCTTTTGCTTTGATGACTGCTTTGAACACTCTTGGCATTCTCTTGATGAGCTTCAAGAGGCAGTCACTGGAAATGGTTTTCACTTCACAGGTGTGCCCTGTCAGGTTTAATAAGTGGGATTTCTTGCCTTATAAATGGGGTTGGGACCATCAGCTGTGTTGTGCAAAAGTCAGGTGGATACACAGCTGATAGTCCTACTGAATAGACTGTTAGAATTTGTATTATGTGAAAAAAAAAGCAGCGAAGTAAAGAAAAACGAGTGGAAATCATTACTTTAAGAAATGAAGGTCAGTCAGTCCGAAAAATTGGGAAAACATTGAAAGTGTCCCCAAGTGCAGTTGCAAAAACCATCAAGCGCTACAAAGAAACTGGCTCACATGAGGACCGCCCCTGGAAAGGAAGACCAAGAGTCACCTCTGCTTCTGAGGATAAGTTTATCCGAGTCACCAGCCTCAGAAATCGCAGGTTAACAGCAGCTCAGATTAGAGACCAGGTCAATGCCACACAGAGTTCTAGCAGCAGACACATCTCTACAACAACTGTTAAGAGGAGACTTTGTGCAGCAGGCCATCATGGTAAAATAGCTGCTAGGAAACCACTGCTAAGGACAGGCAACAAGCAGAAGAGACTTGTTTGGGCTAAAGAACACAAGGAATGGACATTAGACCAGTGGAAATCTGTGCTCTGGTCTGATGAGTCCAAATTTGAGATCTTTGGTTCCAACCACCGTGTCTTTGTGCGACGCAGAAAAGGTGAACGGATGGACTCTACATGCCTGGTTCCCACCGTGAAGCATGGAGGAGGAGGTGTGATGGTGTGGGGTTGTTTTGCTGGTGACACTGTTGGGGATTTATTCAAAATTGAAGGCATCCTGTACCAGAATGGCTACCACAGCATCTTGCAGCAGCATGCTATTCCATCCGGTTTGCATTTAGTTGGACCATCATTTATTTTTCAACAGGACAATGACCCCAAACACACCTCCAGGCTGTGTAAGGGCTATTTGACCAAGAAGGAGAGTGATGGGACCTGAACCCAATCGAGATGGTTTGGGGTGAGCTGGACCGCAGAGTGAAGGCAAAAGGGCCAACAAGTGCTAAACATCTCTGGGAACTCCTTCAAGATTGTTGGAAGACCATTTCCAGTGACTACCTCTTGAAGCTCATCAAGAGAATGCCAAGAGTGTGCAAAGCAGTCATCAAAGCAAAAGGTGGCTACTTTGAAGAACCTAGAATCTAAGATATATTTTCAGTTGTTTCACACTTTCTTGTTAAGTATATAATTCCACATGTGGTAATTCATAGTTTTGATTCAGTGTGAATGTACAATTTTCAAAGTCATGAAAATACAGAAAAATCTTTAAATGAGAAGGTGTCTCCAAACTTTTGGTCTGTACTGTATGTCTTGTATCTTGTTTTGTGTCACTTTATGTACAAATCCTGACTGACGATGGACAATTTTTGTCTAATCAGTGCTAGGAGCTCACTACATACATTTCTGTTTGTCCACCCGCTTTTTGAGGAGTGACCACAATCGAATTGAGATCTGGAGAGTTTACTGGCCATGAACCCAAAATGTTAATGTTACCCAGACACTTAGTTGTCACTTTTGCCTTGTGACATATTCTCCGTCATGCTCATATATGCATTGTTAATCACCAAAAATGCTCCTGCTGTGTTCTTAGGCAAAATTGTGAGTGAGCCCACTCCCTTTTGATGATGGATAACTCCACACATGACTCGTCTCGGGGTGCTTTACTGTTGGCATAACACAGGACTCAAAGTAGCACTCAGCTTTTCTTCTCCGGACATTCATTCTTCCATATGTCCCTAACAGTTTGAAGGGGGCCTTCATCAGGGAAATAACTTTACCCCAGTCCTCTGTAATCCAATCACTGTAGTTTACTGCATTTTATAATCCTGTTCTTCATCTTTTTCATGGAGAAAAGTGGTTTCTTTGCTGCCCTACTTGACACCAGCACAGCCTCCAAAATCCTTCTCCTCACGGTGTGTACAGATGCACTGACGCCTGCCTGCTGCCATTCTTGAGCAAGCTCTGCACTGGTGTTGAACCAATTCCATAGCTGAATCCTATGTAGGAAGTGATACAGGGACTTGCTGGACTTTCTTCAGAGTCCTGAAGTCTTCACAGCAAATTAACCTCCCCCTATTAAGTTATTATTTATTATAGTGCCATTTATTACATGGAGCTTTACATGTGAAAAGGGATATACATAGCAAAAAACAAGTACAATAATCTTGAACAAAAACGAATCACCGACTGGTACAGGAGGAGCGAGGACCCTGCCCGCGAGGGCTTACAGTCTTCAATGAATGGGTGAGGATACAGTAGGTGAGGGTAGAGCTGGTCGTGCAGTGGTATGATGGACCGGTGGTTACTGCAGATTGTAGGCTTGTCAGAAGAGGTGGATCTTCAGCTTCCTTTTGAAGGTTTCCACGGTTGGCAACAGTCTGATATATTGGGGTAGAGTTCTAGAGTAGGGGGATGCATGGGAGAAATCTTATGTGCAATTGTGGGAAGAGGAGATAAGAGGGGAGTAGAGAAGGAGATCTTGTGAGGATCGGAGGTTGAGTGCAGGTATGTAGCGGGACACTAAGTCACAGTTATATGGAGGAGACAGGTTGTGGATGGCTTGGTATGTCATGGTTAGGGTTTTCAACTGGAGTCTTTGGATAATGGGGAGCCAGCGAAGGGATTGACAGAGGGGAGAGGCCAGGGAATAGCGGGGGGGACAGGTGGATTAGTCGGGCAGCAGAGTACAGTTATCTAACAGGAGAAAACAAACTCCTTTGCCATGCTTGCCGATGGGGTGTGGGAAAGGTGGAATCCAACGTATGAAAGTGCAGCTGGAGACGCCATGTCAGATGGGGTGAATCAGGTACCATTGATGCCAAGGAAGGAAAGTTTGTTAGTAATGAAAAGGTCATGGATGTAGGAAAGTTTGTTGCAGATGGAGAGAGCGTTCCATAGAGCTCCTGTTAGTGGGATTGGGGAAGCGGGGGATGGGCAATGGGTATAGGGTTAGGAAGGTTGTGGAAATTTGATAGATTGTGGATGAGAGGTAGAAGTGACTGTGGGGATGTGGTGAGGAGGGCCATGATTTGGAGAGATATCGCCAGCAGTGAGGAGCAGCAGGAGAGAGCGTGAGGTGGCTGTCTGTGTTTGGAGACAGAGGATTGTATGTTGAGGAACAGATCTGAGGAGGAGGTGAGATGGAGGGAGAGATGACCAGTTCATTACTAGGTGTAGGGATGAGAAGGGTTAGTAGAACGTGTAGGACTATAGGGGTGAGAGTGAAAACAAAGAGAAACATTTTTTACTCTGGCTGTGCAGTTACCTTCAGTTATCTTCTGGTTCAATTCTGGTCTAACTCAGTGCAACACAATGTAAGGTGGCTGCCAGACAGGTCGTGGACGGGAGGTATGTGTCCCCGAAGTACCAAACTTCGGTGATGTAGGACATGGAGAAGCAGGCTCCAGAACACATAGTGCTGGGAGGGAGTTAATGGGCCCGGATTAAAGGGCCGGGTTTCAAGAGCAGCTGAAAGAGTTGGGGGGGAAACAGCTGCTCACTCACCTCCAGTCCAGGTCTTGGAAGGCCTGATTTAAGACAGCTGCGCCTGTCTCAGTGGTGCTGTGTGTTGTGCAAGGTGAGCAAACCTTGCATGTGCTGCTCAGTCTGCTGGAGGCCGAGAAAAGCACTACATTTAAACGGCTGATGACGTGCTGTATGGACTGGTTATTTTTAGTTTTGTTCTGTTATAGCAGTGTTTCCCAAACCTCATCCTTACGGACCCCCATAGGTCATGTTTTCAGAATCTCCTTAGTATTACACAGGTGAGAGAATTCCTGATGCCTTGATGATACTTCAATCACCTGTGTAATACTAAGGAGATCCTGAAAATATGACCTGTGGGGTCTGTGAGGATGGGGTTTGGGAAACACTGCGTTATACTTTTTGTGTATCTATTGTATGGTGGCAGAAGGTGCCAAGCCCCCCCCTGCTTTAGGCAGAGGGGGGAATGTGTAAGGTTGCTGCCGGACAGGTCGTGGACGGGAGGTATGTGTCATCGAAGTGCCAAGCTTTGGTGATGTAGGACCCGGAGAAGCAGGCTCCAGCACACATAGTGTAGGGAGTTAGTGGGCCCGGATTGAAGGGCCGAGTTTTACGAGCAGCTGAAAGAGCTGTTATATTTTGTTTTCCTGGTTGGTTTATGGACATTTAATAAACCACCAGTTTGTTTTGGAGCCTGCAGACTGCATTCCTGTGTGAACCTGCGCCTACCCAAGAGCTGATCCGTCACAACACGTATATGATGCACCGCAGACTAAATTCTTAATGATCCGATAAATGGTTGATCTAGGGGCAATCTTACAAGCAGCAATGGCCTTGCCTGCAAAGCAATGATGACTGCACATGTTTCCTTGAAGGTAATCAGAAGACCATGATTTGAAGCACCAGCCTGCTCTTGTAATTCAGTAAGCATGACTGTGGAAATGGGGGTTTTGTGGTTAAGTAATTTCCTTGGGAAAAAATTAATATGCTTTTTTTTTTTTTTTTAACAATTCATCTGATCATTCTTCATAACAATCTACAGTTAATGCAAATTGACACTATAAAAGCTGAAGCAGCAAACTTTATGAAAGCCAGAATGTGTTTCAGTCTCCAAACTTGCCGACTGTGTATTATTGTGTTACCTCTTTTGTATATTATTGTCACCTCTTATCTTGTGTATCGCTTCTCTTTTCAGTTTGTTAGCCACATGCTGCCAGGCGAGAGCTTGTGGGCACAATCATGCGGCTGGTGATTCTTGATGACTATGCCCTGGCCAGCGAATGGGCAGCAAAATACATAAGTAATCGCATCGCCCAGTTCAATCCTGGACCTGACAATTACTTCACTCTTGGGCTACCCACAGGTAATGTGCCTTTTATCTATCTTTATCCAGTTTTCCACGAGTTGGTTCAAGCATTTTAGTTGTGGATTGAACTATTTTTGCACATGTGAATTACGAGAAGTCCTCAGGAGTAAGTCAGATGTGTACGGCAAAGCTTCATAGAGGAGGGAGACTCCAAGTTCACTGCTGAACATCTGCTCTCTCCATGTTTCGTTGCGATCTACCAGTGTCTCCGTAAGATTTGGCCATTCTCTACTGTTATATGCAAGAGTGTGCCAATTTTCCAAAAGAACAAGGAGATTGAGTAGCTCAACAGCCTCTTGCCACTGATCGGCAAACAAATTTGGAGAAAATAATTGGACAAAGCCTGAAGGACGCGGTAATGCAGGGCTGTGTTCTGGGGGATCGATGAAGACCTAAGAAGCATGATCTGTGCTGAACAGTATGGATGGTAATCCAAAGCCTCCATAACCAAGCTTGGCGTGGAAGGCACTCGGGAAATAGGAGTGTGAGTTGGGGGTCTCCCAGTGGTAATACAGTTGGAATCACTGCCTTATTAATACAACGGGGAACTGTTTTGATTTCAATTAACATTAAAGGGGTTGTCCGTACCCTACACTGATTTAATCCTAAATCTCTATTTAATTTAATAATCTACCGTATTTTTCGGACTATAAGACGCACTTTTTTTCCTCCAAAATTTTGGAGGAAAATGGGGGATGCGTCTTATAGTCCGAATGGGGTGTGTGTGTGTGTGTGTGTGTATATATATATATATATATATATATATATATATATATATATATATATATATATAATCTCTATTGAACCCGTTCTACGCCCGGGTGGCGAGCATTTTTATTGGTATATGGTCTCCCATGTTAGTATGTGCTGCCCCCCTCCTGGTATTTGTGCTGCCCCCGCCATCCTATCCCGGTATGCGTGGCTCCCCTCATCCCCAATCCCGGTATGCGTGGCTCCCCTCATCCCTATTCTGGTATGCGTGGCTCCCCTCATCCCCAATCCCATTATGCGTGGCTCCCCTCATCCCCAATCCCATTATGCGTGGCTCCCCTCATCCCCAATCCCGGTATGCGTGGCTCCCCTCATCCCCAATCCCGGTATGCGTGGCTTCCCTAATCCCCCCCCCACTATACACACATCCCTAAAAAAATAAACAGTTATACTCACCTTTCTTCTCTGTACTCCAGCGCTGCAGCGTCCTGTTCTGCCGGAGGCCGGGGGAGGAGTGCGACGACAGAGCACAGCGCCGACCGGCGCCAATTTGCTGAAGACACACTGTAAATGTGTCTTCATAAAAATGGCGCCGGATAGCGCTATGCGCACGCGACGATCCAACGTCTCACTCTGCCCCCGGTCTCCGCTGAAGAGAGGCGCCGCGGCAACGCTCTTCCCGGTCAGGTAAGTATGGCGCCGGAGATCGCAGTGTGCATTCAGTGCCTGCACACAACCGCGATCTCTGACGCCATACACCTCTTACCTGTAACGGCTGGATGCGGTCTTCTGTCTGGAGCCAGACTGCGCGTCACGCATGCGCAGTCTATCGAGGCTTTGGACAGAGACCCGCATCCCCGGTTATATTATAGATTGTGGGGTGTGAGGGGAGTGGTAGCTGTGGAGGAGCGGGGCACAGGAGGCAGCGGTGCAGCCTACACTGTCCCTGCTGCTAAAGAAAATGAATATTCACTGCTCCTTAATAGCAGCACACAGTGTAGCCGCGCTGCGGCTCCTGCTGCTGCCGGAATCGCCTGTGCCCGCTGTTAAAGGGCATGAATATTCAACCTCTCTCCACGCTCATGGGCGTGGGGAGGGGGTGAATATTCATGCCTTTTAATAAGCGGGCACACGCTATAGCCCGGCAGCAGCAGGAGCCGCAGCGCGGCCAAGCTGTGTGCCGGCTATGAAGGAGAGAAGTCACTGCTCCCCGCGCACACAGACCCGGCGTGGGGAGCAGTGACTTCCGGCAGCTGATCTCTCCATGTGAGCCGCGCATGGCAGTGACGTGCGGCTCACATGGAGAGATCAGTGCGGGCAGACATGAGGAGAGAGAAGAAAGGTGAGTATAAGTGTTTATTTTTTTTTTTTTATGTGCAGCCTGATGGGGATTAGGGGGACCATGCATATTAGGGTATGGATGAGGGGGCCATACAAAACAGGATGGGGATGAGGGGTGCCGTGCGTACCTGGATGGGGATGATGGCCACGTATAAAAGGAAGGGGGTTGGGCATATATACCAGGATAGGGGATATTGTCAGAATTGGATATTACCCCTATACCAGAAGACCCCCTCCCACTTAAAAGTGCATCATGAACAATTTTTTGCTTAATTTTTTTTTTTTTTTTTTTCCCTCCTCTAAAACCTAGGTGCGTCTTATGGTCCGGTGCGTCTTATAGTCCGAAAAATAAGGTAATTGCTTTTCTAATATACTTTAATTAAAAGTTAATCTAAATTTATCTAACTGGGGTGTGTGTGTGTGTGTGTGTGTGTGTGTGTATATTTGTTTTTTTTACCAACTTCCTGTTTGATAACATTTAGTTTGAAAATCCCCAGTGTATCCTGGGATATGAAGACGGACGTGATCAGGGAGCAGGGGCTGCGGTCACTGCTGCTGCCTCTTTTCCCACCCTGAATGAAGCGTCATCAGTGATGCCTGTTTCAGGGGCTGGGCTAGTCCCTGCTACTCTGCGCATGTGTCGGTTGTCAATTCTAACTCTCAGTTGCTCAGCAGGATCTTGTCACTGTGCAATATTCTTTTTAATGCGCAGCGTCAGGGATTCCTCAGAGACGACACCGGGGAGATCGCGCAATATCTCACCCTGCCGTCACTGTGTCATGGATTTCGTCTGGAATCGCGAGCACACGATCCAGATTACTCGACAGTTCAACCGTTTTTGGGGATTGCGAATCTCAAGAATGCCACCTCCCGGAAGCTAAAATACGATAAATGAGGGGCCAGGTGAAGAAAGCCATAGCAAATTCGGTCATGTCCCTTGGAGGTGCAATGTACCTGTTGGGTACCCTGACTTCGTGCTTCCCAGGGGTTCTGTGAGCTCAATACCATTCCAGGGTTTTACAGTGGGATCTGCTACATAATGAAGTTTCTCTTAAGAGGCACTTGGAAGGGAAGATGTCCTTATCACCCCGGTCAGTAAAATCTTTATAGAGGTTAGGCTCATCCTGCCACCAATCTCGAGGGGTTCCCTGGGTACATGGGGTCACTAGCACAATTACCACAGATGCGAGTCCCAGAGGGTGGGGAGCCCAGGGGACCTGGTCAGATATCGAAAAGGGTCTCTCCTCCAATGCAAAAGAACTTGTCGGTCCGAGCTCTGCTGTGCCTGTTAGGGGTGAAGTTCGGGTCCTAGGAGGCATCGTCTATGCAGCCTGCACAGCAGATCACAGCCCGGGCACCACGTCTCCGGGTAAATCTCCACCTTTTGAGTTACTTCTTGTGCAGCAGCCCCATGCAAGTTGCTCCGCTCTCCTCGGCCAGCTCCTGCTGAAGACTGAGCTCCTCTGCCCAATCTAGGAGCTCAATAGCCCTGATCACGTCAGTGGTAGCCCAGCGCTGCTGGATCAGATTTACAAATGGCAAACTAATCAGCCCTAGGCATTTCTAATATGTGCAGAGCAGGCGACATAAGTCTGACCGGTGTCCTCATAGACCTTTCCTCAGCCGGGGTCTAATAGGAGCAGTAAGATGGCCGTCATGGGGTCCATTGTTAGATCTCGGCTGCCATAGAAACTCATCAGCACCATGATCGCGCCTCCCTCTCCTGTCTAAAGTGCCTAAATGCTGTGGAAGCCCCCTACTGTGTCATACAGTGGATTAAGCTGCCAGGATCCGGGTTGGCTCCACTGTCGGTGGCTGAGGCAGGAGCAGGACTGTGTTATACAGCCACACTTCTGCCGCCGATCTTGTAAGAGCCCTGACAGGACCTGCCTGATGATAATGTGTCCTATAGAGCGGATCTTGGTACCAGACTGCCCTGTACATACTCACCACTAGCTGGGAACCAGTTACTTACAAGGTCTAGTTTCGGATGTGTTTCCAGGATCTGTAGTTATCAGCATTTTATCCTTTAGGCCGAGTTATAATATCACTGTAACACTCTCGCCCTGTACCTGTATCCCTGCCCTGTGTGCTGCACAAAATTATATAACAAAGTGTGTGTGTGTACACAGATATCTATCTCCTGAATGGAATTACTGCTAGATCTCCTGTACATAGAAATATGAGGTTCTTAGCGCACATTTTGAGCAAATTGTGCGAGCCCATCTGCCAACGTCAAGGCGACCTCTTCAGATGGGTCCCTACACTAACTTAGTAACTGGGACTAGTTTTTTTGTATTATTATTACCACCATTTTTACTACTTATTATTATTATTATTGCAATAATGCAATTAATTGTAACTGTTATAACACTAATTAAAAAAATTTAATTCAATTTTTTTTATTATACTTGTGATTCTAATAATGGTATTACTAAAATCCCTTTGCCTAAAGCTGTTGATCCAGAAGTAGGCAAAAACCCCAGGACACCTAACGCCAATATGTTTCCTAGGGGAAAAAATTCCTTCTTGACCTATGGATAAGGCGATCAGTCCTAGGACCCTGGATCAAACCTAATAATATTATTACAAGTTATATAATATTACGCTAATTATTGTACTACTGGAGTTATTTTAATTTGTTTTTATAAATCTAACTATTTGAGATGGTTATTATTAACATTGTGCTATCTTATTACAGTATTATTCTTCTTTCCTATCACTACTAATACTGCCCTATACCTACAGTGTTGATCCAGAAGAAGGCAAAAAACCCAGGACACCTTCAGCCAATTTGTGTTACAGGGGAAAATGTCTTTTCTCGGGGTCAAGAAGGACTATCAGTCCTAGAACCCTGGATCAAACCTAATTATGTTACTAGTTATGTAATTACTATTACTGTACTAAATGTACTTCTACAGTTTTTAATATAATTTTTTTTTATATATTTTGTCTTATGTCCTGCTTTCTTATTAAAGTACTACTCTAATTTTTCTATAGCTATTTAATATTACAGTATTGATTGAACTACGTCTATAATTATTTTTCTTTACTCTTTGTTCTTTCTATAGATATAACTAGTTTATATTTATTATTAATAATAATAACCTGCTATCTTATTACGGTATTATTCTTCTTTCCTATTACTACTAATACTACCCTATACCTACAGTGTTGATCCAAAAGAAGGCAAAAACCTCAGGACACCTTCAGTCAATTTGTGTCACAGCGGAAAAATTCCTTCTTGACCCCGAGAAAAGGCGATCAGTCCTAGAACCCTGGATCACACTGTTATTCTACCTACTACTATTACTACTGTTATTTTATTACTTTCTTACTATTATCACTAGTATTATTACTCAAATTACACTAATACTGATATACTACCACTAGATTACTACTATCCTGCAATTATTAGTTTGGTGGATTTCTACTTACCAGCCGGTATTGCCGTATGATGATATCGGCAGAGAGGTCCCAGCAGGATGGTCCACATGGTGTTCCTCTTTCCTCTCAAATACCTTTTGATGTAATGGCAGATGTTGTTCTGCTTCTTCCTTTATGTTGTAGGATCGATTGTTGTGTCCTCTTCTGTCCTCTTCTGTCCTCTTCTGTCCTCTTCTGTCCTCTTCTGTCCTCTTCTGTCCTCTTCTGTCCTCTTCTGTCCTCTTCTGTCCTCTTCTGTCCTCTTCTGTCCTCTTCTGTCCTCTTCTGTCCTCTTCTGTCCTCTTCTGTCCTCTTCTGTCCTCTTCTGTCCTCTTCTGTCCTCTTCTGTCCTCTTCTGTCCTCTTCTGTCCTCTTCTGTCCTCTTCTGTCCTCTTCTGTCCTCTTCTGTCCTCTTCTGTCCTCTTCTGTCCTCTTCTGTCCTCTTCTGTCCTCTTCTGTCCTCTTCTGTCCTCTTCTGTCCTCTTCTGTCCTCTTCTGTCCTCTTCTGTCCTCTTCTGTCCTCTTCTGTCCTCTTCTGTCCTCTTCTGTCCTCTTCTGTCCTCTTCTGTCCTCTTCTGTCCTCTTCTGTCCTCTTCTGTCCTCTTCTGTCCTCTTCTGTCCTCTTCTGTCCTCTTCTGTCCTCTTCTGTCCTCTTCTGTCCTCTTCTGTCCTCTTCTGTCCTCTTCTGTCCTCTTCTGTCCTCTTCTGTCCTCTTCTGTCCTCTTCTGTCCTCTTCTGTCCTCTTCTGTCCTCTTCTGTCCTCTTCTGTCCTCTTCTGTCCTCTTCTGTCCTCTTCTGTCCTCTTCTGTCCTCTTCTGTCCTCTTCTGTCCTCTTCTGTCCTCTTCTGTCCTCTTCTGTCCTCTTCTGTCCTCTTCTGTCCTCTTCTGTCCTCTTCTGTCCTCTTCTGTCCTCTTCTGTCCTCTTCTCGGGAAACGCAACCAGATATTAGCAGCAATCTTCAACTGACAGAGTGCCATTACTGACCTCATCCCGCTAAGTAAAAGTGTTTTTCCTGTTTTACACAGAATGCAGACTACCGTGCAGCAACCTATACTCCCGAGGGGCCGCAGGAAACTGGAGTGAATAATGTCCCCCTCTTCCTTTGGATTACGCTTATGCCGTGTTCTCACTGGTGCTATTGGCTTCCATTGGAGATTTAAGCTTTTTGGTATTTTTGATGCTGTATAGTTAGTCACAAAGTTACCTGAGACGTAATAAATAGCATTAAAGCTGCAGTAATTTTTTTATGTACACTGCTCAAAAAATAAAGGGAACACTTAAACAACAGAATATAACTCCAAGTAAATCAAACTTCTCTGAAATCACACTGTCCACTTAGGAAACAACACTGATTAACAATCAATTTCACATGCTGTTGTGCAAATGGAATAGACAATAGATGGAAATTATTGGCAATTATCAAGACACCCTCAGTAAAGGAGTAGTTCTGCAGGTGGGGACCACAGACCACATCTCAGTACCAGTGCTTTCTGGCTGATGTTTTGGTCACTTTTCAATGTTGGTTGTGCTTTCACACTCGTGGTAGCATGAGAAGGACTCTACAACCCACAGAAGATGCTCAGGTAGTGCAGCTCATCCAGGATGGCTCATCAGTGAGAGCTGTGGCAAGGAGGTTTGCTGTGTCTCAGCGTAGTGTTCAGAGGCTGGAGACGCTACCAGGAGACATGGAGGGGGGCTGTAGGAGGGCAACAACCCATCAGCAGGACCGCTACCTCCGCCTTTGTGTAAGAAGCAACAGGAGGAGCACTGCCAGAGCCCTGCAAAATGACCTCCAGCAGGCCACAAATGATCCTCCTTAAGACTGTCAGAGGGAGCTCACTGATAGATTCTCAGTTAGCTAATTTTGCAGCCAGGAATAGACAGTGCAGCACAGATGCTACAGAAGGCAACATTTTAAATGAAACTCAATTACAGAAATCAATTTTAGTCCCAAATACTTGCATTAAAGTAAAAAAAACAAATGGCCCCAAATCTGGACAACCGCTTTAACTCCTTACCAACATCTGCTGTACATGTATGGTATAAGTCAGTAGCGGGTGTATGGAGCAGAGTCAGCTCGCCCCGTACATGGCAGATAATGGCTGTAACAAACAACCAGGACCTGCCTCTAAGAGCTGCGAGTGGAACGAAGATCTGCCCACCACTGTTAACCTGTTCAGTGCTGCTGTCAATCTCTAACAGCAGCATTAACAGCACGCCGGCATTGGGATGCATCATTCCATGCGCCCACCGGCGCTCCTGTGACGCGATCACAGGGCGCAGATGGACTGCTATGACATCCGGGGGTCTGCTGAAGCCTCCGTGCCAGTCATCATAAAGCTTCATTTGGGCTGTAAAGAAGACCGTGATTTTGCTATATGGAGCATTACTGTGGTATCGCTGTATATAGCACAAGCAATCAGATAATGTATACAAATACAGTGAAAATTTTAAAAAAAAAAGTTTAAAATATTAAAACTCCACACGTTCA
Organism: Phyllobates terribilis; assembly: GCF_046119375.1. Lineage (NCBI taxonomy): Eukaryota > Metazoa > Chordata > Amphibia > Anura > Dendrobatidae > Phyllobates > Phyllobates terribilis. The sequence continues at coordinate 53,909 of NW_027364333.1, forward strand.
ACTCACCTCCCACTAAAAATAAAGATAATAAAAATATACACATTTGTGGTATGGTCTCTTTCAGAGAAATACAATCTATCCAAATATAAAAAACAAACGATCAGTGAACACAGAAAAAAATTCAAAAAGCCAAAATTGCATTTTTTTCGTTCGCCACAATACTGCAGAAAATCCTGTAAGAAGCGATGACCATGTCATATGTGTCCCAAAATGTTATCAATAAAGTCCTCTTGCCCTTCAAAAAATAAGCCCCCACACAGCTCCATCAACCCGAAAAACGAAAATGTTACGGGTCTCAGAAAAAATGGTGACACCATAAAAAAAAGTTTTTTTCTTTTGCCAAAGCTATTGGAGAAGTTTGTTCTTGCTGTAATCACACTGAGGAGTAGGATCCTATTACCAGGTCATTTTCACCACACTATGTGCGCCGTTAAAACCCTTCCCAGAAAAACAGTGTCAGGCTTTTTTTTTCCTCGCACTTTTACTGCACTTGGAATTTTTTCCCCGTTTTCTAGTACTATGTGGTAAATGAATGGTGTGATTTATAAGTACCGCTCGTCCTGCAAAATAACAAGACCTCACACTATGTGGACAGACATGAAAAAGTTATAGCCCTTGGAAAAAGCCAAGGAAAAAACAGAAAAAAACCATCAATTGGTTCTGTTGGGAAGGTGTAAAGCTGAAGAAACACATGTAAGAGCAGAATATGGAGGAAGGTGAGATATCACAGGCTGGTGGATACTACCTGCTCCATCGCTGGCAGAGTAACCCATCCCCATGGAGGCCGCTGATATCTTCTCTTGTAGAAACGTATCCAAAATCTAAAAAACATCAGGAACAGTCAGCAGAGGGTTTGGTGATTGGCTCATATTGGCGATATACCCAGGGGCATTACTGGGCACAGGGAAGATTGGGAATGAATAGGATTGGCTGTTAGATATGTGATCTCTTTAATTAAAGGGGATGTCTAGTTGGAACAAGTTCTCACTGATCTCTGGATAGGTGATGACTCTTAGATCGGTGGGTTTGGCCGCTATGACCCAATCAGCAGAACAGCACTTATAGATAGAAGTGAGCGAAGTGCAAATGTTCAACCGCCGGTCCGTTCATTCTCTATGGGGGGCGCTGTACTCAGCTTTCTCCTGCATAGAGAATGAATGGAGTGGTGGCCGGGGAGGTACTAGCAGGGATTAGTTGGGTTCCCAGCAGATCTAGAAGTTGTCACTTATCATGTGTTGGGGAATAATGACTTCTCCTCTGATAAATGGGCTGATTCCTGTCAGTTGTGGTCGCTGAGTGCGTGTGATGGGATGTGGCTCCGTCCGTTATATTATATCACGTCTTATACCTATAATCTCGCTGATCGCAGGTGTCTGTCTTCACACTCAGATGAGATGGAACAAACTGACCACATAGAACTTTTTTTTTTTTCTTCAAATTCAAACCGAGCAATCCTATTGGCTGAGTATGAATGCAGTTACCATGGTGACAGAAGTAGCTGCAGATTTAAAGGGACAAGATACTAATATTGTACTAAAGTGTATTTTATTATATACTTCACATAACTGACTGGGTACACCTTGGTGCTGGTGGGATGGCTTTTTTTTAATCAAACAACATGTTTACTAAGTACCCTATATTATATATATTTCCTATTGCTTTTTACTTACTTATAGCAGGGTATATGTTCATATTGTTTCTATCCTAAGTTTGTCTATTTTCTAATAGACGGTGGCAAACTTCTTCCTGGCCTTTGAAGCACAGCTTTCAATTATTCCTGTCGTAAACAAGGTAAAAAGCTTCGAGCCGAGCACGATCAGACTCCTTCAGTCCCGCAGCAGGTAAATCTGTGAACATCGCCGGCACTCCTGCTGTTCCTAGTACCGATCCCTCTGAGCGGCTGTGCAGTAATGAAGGCAGGATTCACCCCAAACTTGCTCGTCTTTTTTTTCGATTTTCAGTTCTGGTAATTAGTGATACACATGTGTATATCCAGTGGTCAACTCAAAACCTATGTATGGAAAATCAATTGTTTGCTGTATGCATCTCATTTGTAGGATGCACACTATTCATTTCAATATGGAGCGGAGTAGGAGGAGACTTTCATTACTGTTCCCTTTACTTCCTCCCTGCTGATAGGAAATGCCATGCTGTTTGCTTGTGTCCTGTGATTACAGCAGCCTGCAACAGTTTTCAGCGTGCACTCCCCGGCTCAGGCATCAAGCAGTAAATGATAACATTAAAACGCTGCTACCCCTTTGTTAGTCACTTTTTTATCTTCTTCCCCTTCTACGAATGCTATAGTCCGTTATTCTAGAACTGCTCTGAAAATGGTTCTCTCTGGAGTGTTGGGATTTGGGTTTAGGGTGGGTTATGGGAATTGAAGTTCAGATACTTTGTTCATATTTTTACTATGGAATTACTATGTCATGTATGTTATTTGAAAGATGGAATATTTGTAGTTGGAGTTTTTCAATAAAAATGATTTGATTAAAAAAAATATGAAATTAAAATTCCTCTGTTCTTGAGAAAGCATAGGATTTTTACTAAGAGGTAAATTACACGTTCCTTGTTTTCCGGGCACTTACTTTACATTTTTGCTAGTTTTGTACGATTACACAATCCCTTTTATAGGCCAGTGCCAGTTGTACATCTCTCCCTAAACTCTTGTTCACACTATATTTTAAGCCAGTTTTCTTATATGGTTTCTAGATGTTGTCCAGCTTTGATAAATAATTAGTATTTATACTTTTGCTTTTAGATAGACTTGAAGAATGCAGATCCGGAAAGGGTGGAGAAACAAATTGAGAAGATGTTTGACGTTCCCGCTAGTGACTGTATCCGGGTACGATGCGCTCCAGATCAAAATCATTCCTGTAGGCAAATTTAACTCCGCTGTCTGTACCTTGTCTTTTTATTTTTTTCTACAAAATGTGGCTGGAAAAGGGGCAATGTAGCGAGGAATTTACATCAATTTTTGGTGTTAAAAAAAAAAAAAAAAACCCTTTTGTGATGCATCATTTTTGCGTAAAAATATGCAGCTTCCTATTTTACAGCACTCTTGCAACTTTTAGAAATTGGGCTTGGTAAGCTACACAGGTCTAAGAATGACTGGTGACGTTAAAAGTGGATAAAGATACACGGTGGCTCAGGGGTTAGCATTGTTGTTTTGCAGCACTGGGATCCTGGGTTCTAATCCCACCAAGGACGACATCTGCAAGAAGTTTGTATGTTCTCCCCGTGTTTGCGTGGGTTTCCTCCGGGTTCTCCGGTTTTCTCCCACACTCCAAAGACATACTGCTAGGGAATGTAGATTGTGAGCCCCGATGGGGGCAGTGATGATAATGTCTGTAAAGTGCTGTGAAATTAATGGCGCTATATAAGTGAGTAAAATAAATAAAGATAGATGGAAGTGCTACATAAACATTTATCAAACATCGTGCAACACTTTGATACATTTGGCACAAATAATGGTAACACAACCACAAGCAAAACTGACCTGAGAAAGTCCCTTTATGATACATTTTTCGGAAAGAATTTGAAAGATTTAAAGCGTTAGAAATGAAGAAGATTATCCAATATCACAGAAAAAGGAAAAGTCTCCAGATGTCTTTATGCCGGATGCCGGTCTGTGTCCATACCTAAAGAAGAGCTGCCAAAAGAATGGGAAAGGAATCCTTTAGTAAACATAAATATCCATTGGGGTTTTAGGTGTTAAAAAAATGATCATATGAAAGATTTTGTGATCTGCGGTTACATGATTGTAATAACAACATTAAAGCCCCATTCAGATGTACAGGTTTTATCCATGAGAAACTGAGCAGAACGATATATAGGTTTGTGGGAGAAGATTCAGTATAAATTGTAATTTATTCATTAGATTTGAGAGTCCTCAGTGGTTGATACCTTTAATGGCTAACTGAAAAGATGGTAACAAATTGCAAGCTTTCCAGACTACTCCGGCTTCTTCATCAGGCAGACCTGAGACCTGAGTAGTCTGGAAAGCCTGCAATTTGTTACCTTTTAATGGCTAACGGAAAAGATGGTATCAACCACTGAGGACTCTCAAATCTAAATACTCTTCTATCTACTGGCTAATACGCTACAAAGATAGATGTTTTTCCTGTATCAATTTATTCAGTGGAATCCTGCTGTTTGTACAGATGAGTCCAGTGGGCGGTCCTACTAGTGATTGACAGCTATCTTTGCCTGCATGGTCATACAGGGAACTGTCAATCACTTAGTAGGACCGCCCACTGGACTAGTGTACATACGGCAGGACTTTTCACTGCATAAAATGCCAGTTTTGCTGACTCTCTTCCCACAGATATGTCTATCAGTCTGATCAACTTCTCTGCTCTACAACACCCCCCTACAGATCTTATACCATTTCAGCATGACAGGTTCCTTTAATCACCTGCAGATGACATAAGTAGCCATGTTCTGTGTGGCTTACGGAGGGGCTTGATTGCTTGTCAGCTTCAAACAGGTTTCATTTCTTCTGATTCGTTGTAGCCGAGTTCTAAACTGTATTAAGAAATTCATTTCTCTGTTTATTTCTATTAGATGTCGGGGAAGCTTGGAACAAATGTGGAAAGTGTTCTTCAAGAAGTTGTCAGGAGGCTTCCACCGTGAGTACGGACTAATGCGGCTCTATCCATCTTCTCTTTATTAAAGGGAACCTGTCACCTTGGAAAATGCTATGTACCTGCAGGTATAGGGTTAATCTGCAGATAAATATTGTTACAATGCTGCCCGGCCGCCTTATTGATAGTGTAGGTACCAGGAGAAAATTAACTTCTTTCCTCCCTGCAGCCGCCGGCCTTCACTCATCGTTGTGCACGGAGCGGCTACAGTCTTGGATCACAGCACCGCTCGCTATATCAGGGGCGACGGCTGTAAACCCGGCCCAGATTTTGATGGACAGCTTGCTCTGCACAGATGCGCTGCAGAACCACTTAGAATCTGAGTGAAGGAGTAGTATGTTCACAGATAGAGAATATGGCTCATCCACGTGCAGATCTGCTCCACGTCCGATTACATATTTGTGGGAGAAACCCTAGTGGCAGCCTCATATTTCTGACATGGATCCTCTAGCACTATTTGTGAAACTGCGGCTCCCAGCATAACTTGATGAGAGACCGTCAGTCTGCTGGGACCTGTAGTTTCACTACAGCAGGAGTGTCACAAGCTGCGGACCTCTGCTCACTCCAGCACTGGTCGGCATTTTCAGCACGTGAACGTACGCTATGCTTTCTGGAGACACAAGGGTGTAGATAATTTTATCAAACCCTTGACTGTAAATTTGCTGAACCCTAAGTGGATTATATTGTTCCCACAGTTTCAGTTTTGGACCATTTAAGGGGAATTTAAAGGGTTCTGGCCATTGATTTTCCTTAAAGGGGATCAGTATCCCTGTATGTCTTTGTATATACTTGATAAAGACCTATAACAGGTCGAAACGTTATGTGATGGCGGAATAAACTTTGTCTTTTGGAATTCATCACTCTGGACTGAACGCTGTTTACTTACCTTTTATCCCCCTTAACCGGTTCCCGACCGCCCACTGTAGATAAACGTCGGCGCTTGCTGGGCTCTGTGCAGCGCCGACGTTTAAAAACGGTGGGTGGTCTCGCAGCGCTCAGGACCCCCAGGGTCCTGCAAGCGCTGCGATTCCGGTGCAGAGCGTTAGCTCTGACAGGGGACATCATCGGGACCTGATTGGATCAGGTCCCAGTGATGTTAACCCTTTGCTATGTTCTATATGCCGCGATCTATAGTGATCGCGGCATATAGAAGATAGAAGGAGGAGAGAGGGTCGTCTTACTTACCTTTCTGAAGACCCCTGATACCTTCCAGGACCTGGGGTTGCTATGGCAGCTGGAGGTCACATGACCGCCTCCAGATCTGCCATATATGGTGTCCTGCCTGACTCAGCCTGCAGCTGAAGCCAGGCAGGAGACTGATTGTGAAACAGTCAGCGAAAATCTCATGTAATGTAATACATGTCTATTACATTACATGAGATCAGTGATCAGAAAAATAAAAATTAATGTCCCATACAGGGACTAAGTAAAAATCTAAAAAAAAGTTTAAAAAAAGTTTTTAAACTGTTAAAAAAAAATCACAAAATAAATAAAAATAAATAAATAAAATATTAAACCAATAAATCCGTATATTTTTACAAAACCAAAAAAAGTACACATATTTGGTATCGCCACGTCCGAAACAACCCGAGCTATAAAACTGTCACACTAATTAACTCCTTCTGTGCACACCGTAATAAAAATAAATAAAAAACGGAGCAAAAAAATATGCTTTTTCATCATATCGCCAAACAAAAAGTGGAAAAAAATGCGATCAAAAACAAAATAGAAATAAAAATGGTACCGTTGAAAACGTCATCTTGTTTCGCAAAAAAAAAGCCGCCATACAGCTCCATCAGCCGAAAAATAAAAAAGTTATAGTGCTCAGAATAAAGCAATGCAAAAAAATATTTTTTTCTATAAAATTGTTTTATTGTGTAAAAGCGCCAAAACATAAAAAAAAATACAGTAAGTGTAGTATCGCTGTAAACATACTGACCCGAAGAATAACGCTGCCTGATCACTTTTACCACACGCTGAACGGCATAAAAAAACCCCTCAAAAAACAATTCCTGAATTGTTTGTTTTTGTTAATTTTACCTCCCAAAAAACGGAATGTCACGTACCCAAAAATGGTGCCAATAAAAATGTCAACTTGTCCCGCAAAAAAGAAGCCATCACATGACTCTGTCGGCCGAAATATGGAAAAATTATAGCTCTCAAAATATGCCGATGCAAAAAGTAGATTTTACAAAAAAAAGCGTCTTTTAGTATGTGACAGCTGTCACTCATAAAAACCCGATATAAATCTGGTATCTCTGTAATCGCACCGACCCGAAGAATAAAGTAATCTAATCAGTTATATCACACTAGGAACGGCGTAAAAAATAAATAAAACCAATTCTTCACCTGCTACTGATTTGTTTATTATGTCTCCCAAAGATCGCAGTAAGACTCTGCTCACATTTATCCTGCGCTCTGCGCTGAGCACTTACACCAGAGTTTCTGTGTAAATCTCTGAAATATGTGATTCAGCCGGAACCCATGATGGAAGATTCCCTGTAATGAGGCAGATATAGGCCACTGTGGATGCCATCTGGCCTGTGATCCCACGGTGTCATTTGTTTTAGGCGTGCATAAAAGTGCGGTTGGCCACAGTTTTGTGCACTTCTGAGAAAAAGGACACCGCTAAACAGAGGCCAGACGGAGTCCAGAGTAACTCTGCTGCCTCATTACAGTGAATGGATCCCGCAGGGGTTTCATCTGAATTACATCACTTGGAAATTTAGATGGAAACCCCAATGTAAGTGCTCAGCCTAGAGCGCCGGATAAATGTTACGTAAAATGTTCCCAATAAAAGCTTCAACTCAGTCCTCAAAAAAAGCTAGTCCCCACTCAGGTCCTTCATCTGTTAAAAATATAAGGGACTTCCAAGTTACTGGTAGCAGAAAGGCTCTGGAAAAGCAAAATGGCTCTTGCCCCCCAAAAGAAATTCAGAAAACTTTGTGCTCCCAAATCTAAATGCCTATTCTACAATAATTTGTTCTCCAATTGTCAAATAGCGCTCCGTCCCCCCCAGATCTCACCATATGGCTGAGCGGTACGATACAGCCACATATGGGGTATTGCCACTTTTAGAAGAAATTGTGTGACACATTTCGGCACCATTTTTACCCATTGCCCTGTGTGAAAATGTAAAATCTGAGGGTAAAACATTTTTTTGTGGTAAAAATATAATTATGCTTTTTTCACTGCCCAATGGTATAAATTTAAAAATTAAAAAATACTCACTACTTCCCTAGATGAATTCCTTAAGAGGTGTAGTTTACAAAATGGGGTCACTTGTGGGGGTTTCTGCTGTTTTGGCATGTCAGCGATTCTTCAAATGTGACATGGTGTCTGCTGCCTATCCCAGCCAACATAGCGCTCCTTTCTCTTCCGAACCCTGCCGTACACCAAAGCAGTGGTTTTCCCCCACTTATGGGGTATCAGCGTACTCAGGAGAAATTGTACAACAAATTTCATGGTGCAATTTATCCTGTTACCCTTATGATAATACAAAATTAGGGAATGAAAAACATTTTTTGTGGGAAAAATGTGAAAATTTTATTTTTACGGCTCAATATTATAAACTTCTGTGAAGCAGCTGGGGGTGCAAGATGCTCACCACACATCTAGATAAGTTCCCTAAGGGGTCTAGTTTCCGAAATGGTGGCACTTGTGGGGGGTTTCCACTGTTTAGGCACATTAGGGGCTCCCCAAATGCGACATGGCGTCTGCTAATTATTCAAACAAATTTTACATTCAAAAAGTCAAATGGCGCTCCTTCCCTTTCAAACCCTGCCATGCGCCCAAACAGTGGTTTGCCTCCACATATGGGGTATCGGCGTGTTCAGGAGAAATTGCACAACAAATTTCATGGTGCAATTTATCCTATTACCCTTATGATAATGCAAAATTAAGGGATGAAAAACGGTTTTGTGGGAAAAATGTGAAAATTTTATTTTTACAGCTCAATATTATAAACTTCTGTGAAGCACCTTGGGGTTCAAGGTGCTCACCACACATCTAGATAAGTGCCCTACGGGGTCTAGTTTCCAAAATGGTGTCACTTGTGGGGGGTTTCCACTGTTTAGGCACATCAGGGGCTCTCCAAATGCAACATGGCGTCTGCTAATTATTCAGACAAATTTTACATTCAAAAAGTCAAATGGCGCTCCTTCCCTTTCAAACCCTACCGTGCGCCCAAACAGTGGTTTGCCTCCACATATGGGGTATCAGTGTGTTCAGGAGAAATTTCACAACAAATTTCATGGTGCAATTTTTCCTATTACCCTTATGATAATGCAAAATTAAGGGATGAAAAAAGTATTTGTGGGAAAAATGTGAAAATTTTATTTTTACAGCTCAATATTATAAACTTATATGAAGCACCTTGGGGTTCAAGGTGCTCACCACACATCTAGATAAGTTCCCTGAGGGGTCTAGTTTCCAAAATGGTGTCACTTGTGGGGGGTTTTCACTGTTTAGGCACATCAGGAGCTCTCCAAACGCAACATGGCGTCTGCTAATTATTCAGACAAATTTTACATTCAAAAAGTTTAATGGCACTTCTTCCCTTCCGAACCCTGCAGTGCGCCCAAACAGTGGTTTTCCCTCACATATGGGGTATCAGCACGCTCAAGAGAAATTGCACAAAAAAATTTGGGGTCCATTTTTCCTGTTACTCCTGTGAAAATAAAAAAAATTGGGTCTAAAGTAACATTTTTGTGAAAAAAGTTAAATGTTAATTTTTTTCTTCCACATTCCAAAAATTCCTGTGAAGCACCTGAAGGGTTAATAAAGTTCTTGAATGTGGTTTTGAGCACCTTGAGGGGTGCAGCTTTTAGAATGGTGTCACTTTTGGGTATTTTCTGTCATAAAGACCCCTCAAAGTGACTTCAAATATGATGTGGTCCCTAAAAAATGTTTTTGTAAATTTTGTTGGAAAAATGAGAAATCGCTGGTCAACTTTTAACCCTTATAGCTCCCTAATAAAAAAAAATTTTGGTTCCAGAATTGTGCTGATGTAAAGTAGACATGTGGGAAATGTTATTTATTAACTATTTTGTGTGACATATCTCTCTGATTTAAGGGCATGAAAATTCAAAGTTTGAAAATTGCAAAATTTTCAAAATTTTCGCCAAATTTCCGATTTTTTCACAAATAAACGCAAGTTATATCGAAGAAATTTTACCACTATCATGAAGTACAATATGTCATGAAAAAACTCTCTCAGAATCAGGGGAATACGTTGAAGCGTTCCAGAGTAATTACTTCATAAAGTGACAGTGGTCGGAATTGAAAAAATTGACCCGGTCACGAAGGCAAAAACAGGCTCTGGTGCGAAGTGGTTAACAGGATGTCTTATTTTTGTGTTTTAGTCCCAAGATTGAAAAGGGCAGCCCTCTTAAAGCCCTGCTGTTTGACTCAACGTTTGATCACTACAGAGGCATCGTAGCCAACATCGCACTGTGTGGAGGTGACGTGTGTAAAGGCAATAAAATAGTGTCTGCTCACTCTGGCAAGTGCTATGAAGTCAATGAGGTTGGCTTGGCATACTGACCCCAGAGGAAGTGCCAGCCGAAAAACTAATTTTTTTTTTAATAATTTTATTAGCCTTTCCCTCTGTCTTCACCAATCAGCCCTCTGAATTAATGATCAGATCAAAGACCTAGACAGGGATAGGAGGGGGCTGGAGACAGCACAGCTAGGGGGAAGCCACCCATGACCGGGGTTGGCCTGGAGGTTTCACCCCCCCCGTTTTGAATAAGGCTTTCTTGGGGATTGGATAAGGGGAAGTTGGGGGCGGGTAGTGGGAGAGGTGCATATGACGCACCCCTGGGCCTGTGTCGCGCTGCGTTGCGCACGCGGGAGCTTACCCGGAGCCGGATCTGTTGAGGGTTGTAGTCTCGTGGCGGTGATCCGGTCCGTGCCCAGGGAGTCAGACTAAGTGGCGCTGTATTAGCAGTAGATGTTGGATGACTACGCCACCCGTTGAGTACAGCTAAGGAGCTGCTGCTGCAGGGCAGACCGCTGAGGCCGGTGGTAGGATTGTGCAGCGTGATAGTATAACCCCCAACGGGAGGGGTATGGCCTCAGGGCAGCCGACGTGGATGATGGGGGTAGCAGGAACCACTCGGAGACGGTACTGTGTAGTTCAGGGTCTTTACTGGTGACAAAGATAGACCCTCCCGGAGTACTGGCTAGCGATTGGGGCCTGGTCAGTCCTTGAGCAGATGGGATCTCCCCTGGCCAGGCGGAGTTGTAGGCCTCCCAAACTAACGATACTCTTCTGGCTACCTTGCTAGAGGCGGGTATAAGTAGCCCACGTCCCTGAGTGTACCGTGTGGTGCTCACCCGTATGGCCGGTGACTCGGGGCCTTCGGGTTTCTGGGCCAGAGGACCTGCAATCCCCTGCCGGTCGGTTTCTGCTGCTGGATAGGAGTTAGTCCCCACAGCCTCGGACTCCGGGTCCGGTGATAACTTCTCAGTCAGGGCGAGCTCTGCAGCTGCCAGCCCCTGACTCCTTGTAACACTGCTCCCACAGAGCTCCTGTTGTTTCTTCCTATATTTGCTTCTTTTCTCTGCTTCTTCTCTACTCACTCACCCTGCCTCAGCCCTAGGTTTATATAGGGGAAGTTCTTCCCCTCCCAGGACTGGGCAGGAGGTGTGGCATGCATAGGATCCCTGACCAAGAGACCTCCCACCTGCTCTCAGACATAACATTGCTGTTACTGTGGAAAACCAGACCCCTGGGGTGCCACACATATATAGGGAAAAGTGCGGGAAAACCGCCATTACCTGAAGAGCAGCAGACTGATTACCAGAGATGGCGTCCATCGAATCCCTGGTGGGCCAACTCAGAGATCTCGCCAGGTCACGGAGAGGAGGATGGCTGGAGGCCCAGCTTTCTGCCTTGCTGGGAGCAGCTGAAAATATGGAGGTGCCGTCCGGAGCTGTGCGAAGGAGCAGGAGGACCCCGCCCCTGGAGAGACTGTCACCGGAGGGATCAACGCGCAACAGGCGCAGGCTCCGGAGCCCCTCCGGGTACCCTGCGGGAGGAGAGCAAGACGGTGCGGTCCCTGCCCGCCGCGCTCGTCCTGGCAGGAATCCATCTAGCCGGCCTTTTGGCGCTGCACGACGAGGAGCGCGGCCCGCACCGGAAGTCAGGGCCGCACCAGAAATGACGTCCGCACCGGAAGTGACGTCCGCACCGAATGTGCACTCCCCGGGAACAGCGTCGCTGGAGCCGGGGTTCAGGGCCCCGGCCGAGCGGCGATCGCGCACTGCAGCTGGGCCGCACAGGCCAGCTGCTACCAGCGGTGGGGGACAGAACGAGAAGAGAGGGCCCAGGAGGATCGGGGGAACAGAGCAAAAAACGGCAGGCGCCACTGGCGATGCTCCTATCGGGGCGCCTGCTGGGAGGACCACGACGACACCAGGAAGGCAAGCATCTGCGGGCAGGCAGCAGTCCAGGGATCCACTGCTGCCTGGCTCACATGGAAGATGTGGAAGGGAAGGAGCGGCGGGCGGCGACACCGTGCTGCCTGGCAGCGTCCATTCTGGCAGCACGGACCAGGCCCGTGTGTCTGGGTCTGGTAGCCGGAGGAGGCCCAGAGCTGCGTCCAGGAGCATAAGACGGTCCGGCGGGAGGCGAGCGTCGAGGAGAAGACAGTCTGCAGCATCTGTGACCGTTAAGGTCCCCCCTGGTGACGTGGAGGCCAGGGGCGCGGGCCTTGAGCGACGAACGGACACTGAAGGATCCTATTCCAGCGGTGATCGTGACGGAAGTGGTGATCGTCAGGACTCAGGAATTCTGTCTGGCGGGGACACAGCACCTGCGCAGCTGTGTGAGTATAGTTCTATGTCTCGTTTGGCGCCCGCAGGGGCTGTTTTGCAAGGGGTGTAGTGGTCAGTTTGCAGGTCCAGAGGGGAGGAGCTTAGGCGGTCCCGGGGGTGCAGAGGTATCGGGGATTAGGGATATCTTACATAGCATGTCTCAGATTTTGCTTAGAATGGAGAGCGGGGCAGCGGGTGGGTAAAGGGCATCCCCCGTAGGAGCCTGGTTACCAGGCCAGGAGGTGTTGCTGCAACCCAGTTGCGTTACGGTAGGGTCTGCGGCGGGCACTGAGGTAGCGTCTACGGGCGTTTCGGTATCGGTTCAAACGGAAAACGACAAGGGCGATACGGTAAAGCTGGATGATAGGGCAAAGGGTGAGGTGTATGTGTGCTTCGAGGGGCCACTGGGGGCACATTTAAAAAAAGAGGTGAAGGAGAAAATTTGGCGTGATGAATACGTCAAAATTTTCTCCCTCCTTCCCTTGGAGAAATTGGAGAAATTTAATTTAGACAAGGGGAGGAAGGATGATAGCAAAAAGGAGGAGGAGGAGAAGCGCAGGTGGCGCTTGATTCCCTCAGACTTTTGCAAATTGGCTTCAACCATTTGCTATATTGGCTGGTGTCATTGGGGAAAAGTTTCCAGAAAATTGCTCGGGTTTATTCTGTTACTTAGACGCGATTGGGGAAGCGCATCGTACTTACGGGGGACAAACATGGCTGAGGTACGACGAGGCAGAGGAAGGCGGTGCGGCCTGAGATTAAGTGGGACCAGAAGGATATTGGCCTTTGGTTAAAAGTGATGGCCCCTGCTAGATACAGGCAGTCCTTTCACGGGAGCGGAGGAAGCGGGAGTCAATCGTCGGGAACGGGTGGAGGTAGTCAGGGAGCACAGGGAGGAAAAGAGAAGTTGGGAACGTGCTGGCAATTTAATGATGGCCAGTGCAAATATGGGAACGACTGTAAGTTCAAGCACGTTTGTTCTCATTGTAACGGGAGCTCCCATGGGGCAGCAAAATGCTTCAAAAAAGGAAAAGGAAGGATGTCTGTGGGTACCGGTCAAGGGGGTGACTCCAGTGAATCTGCTAGGGATGGCCCCCTTTCTAAGTAGATATCGAAGGCCAGGATTATTAATGATGGTTTTTTGGAAGGTTTCAGGATCTCGCCTCCTGGCCACACGGTTCCTTTCTCTGTTAATAATTTGAGGTCTGCTTTGTTGCATCCAGAGGTTGTCGGTGTTAAGTTGGCGAAGGAGGTGGAGTTAGGTCGTATGGCGGGGCCTTTTGGGGTAGTGCCTAAGAAGGAGCCGAATAAATTTCGCCTGATCCAACATTTGTCGTACCCGAAAGGTTGTTCGGTCAATGACGGTATAGCGCCGGAATTATGTTCGGTTGAATACACATCATTTGATGCGGCTGTGTCATGGGTTCGTAGGTATGGGCCTGGGTCATTGTTAGCAAAAACTGACATTGAATCAGCTTTTAGGTTACTCCCGGTTCACCCGGCTAGCATTCCACTGTTGGGTTGTTTTTGGAACAAAGGTTATTACCTGGATAGGTGTTTGCCTATGGGTTGTTCTGTTTCATGTTCCTTGTTTGAAACTTTCAGTACTTTTCTGGAATGGGTGGTCAGGAACGTTGCAGGCGTGCAGTCCGTTATCCACTACCTGGATGACTTTTTGTTCATAAATCCCCCAGATTCGTTTGTCTGTGGTTATTTGTTAGCAGCCATGGTGCGGGTTGCTGAACGTTTTGGGGTCCCTTTGGCCAAAGAAAAAACTGAAGGTCCTTGTACTGTATTGAGTTTTTTAGGAATATTGATCGCATGGAGTGTCGACTGCCCGAGCATAAATTGTTGTTACTCAGGCAGGAGGTCGTTCGAATTGGTAAACTGCGTAAGGTGACATTGAAGGAGCCCCATTCGCTGCTAGGGAGATTGAACTTTGCTTGTAGGATCATGCCTATGGGCAGAATATTTTGTCGCAGGTTGTCAAGGGCAACTGCGGAAGTGCGGGCATCGCATCACTTTATTCATTTGAATAGAGAGCACAGAGAGGATTTGTTGGTGTGGAAGCGTTTTTTGGACAATTACAACAGCAGGTCGTTGATTCAGCAGGAGTTTTTGAACAGCTTTGATTGCGAGATTTACACGGACGCGGCAGGCGGTGCTGGCTATGGAGCTTTTTGTAAGGGAAAGTGGAGCGTGGGAAAATGGCCCGATTCATGGAAAGATAAGGGTCTTACAAAGAATCTCGCTCTGTTGGAATTATTCCCAATTGTAGTTGCCGTCTCGATTTGGGGTGAGTTCTTTTTGAATCGGAGAGTCAGGTTTTACTGCGATAACATGGGAGTGGTGACGGTGATTAACAGCTTGTCGGCTTTATCTCCTCCGGTTATTAAGCTGGTCAGGGAACTGGTACTATGGTGTTTGGAGTTGAATGCGTTGATTTCGGCTGTGCATGTGCCAGGTGTCCAAAATTCTATAGCGGATGCTTTGTCTCGTTTCCAGTGGGAGCGTTTCCGTGCTCTGGCACCGGAGGCAGAGGTCGCAGGAGTGGAATGCCCTTCGCAGTTGTGGCAGCTGATTACGGACGAGCCGGAAGATTGATCCAGGAGTCAGTGGCGAGTTCAACCTGGTCTGCTTACGAGGCATCGTGGCGAGTATGGCAAAGCTGGGTGTCGCATTGGGGGGCAATAGAGAGTGACGAGGATAGGACGTTGGCGGTCTTGTTTTTGATTGGTAAGGCTGCGGACTTAGGGTGGTCGCCATCTAGAATTAGTAAATTTGTTGCTGGCCTCGCATTTGGTTTCAAGTTACAGGGTTTGACTGATGTTACTAAATCCTTTTTGGTCAAGCAGGCACTTAGAGGTATTCAAAAGGGTAGCAAGAGTGTGGATAAGCGTAGGCCAGTCACGTTTAGTATGTTGAAAAGGTTAGGTCTGGTTTTGGAAAGGATTTGTTGTTCTGCTTTTGAGGCGGCTCTGTTTAAGTTAGCTTTTTCTTTAGCTTTTTTCGGGGCAATGAGAGTAGGCGAGTTGGTCGCCCCCAGCAGGAATAGGGAGGGAGGTTTATTAGCCGAAGACATGAGTTGCTGGGCCTGGGGTATCGATTTTTGGATTAGACGCTCAAAAACTGAACAATTGGGTAGAGGTAAGCGCGTCGTTTTGGGTAGAGTGGACGGGGCACTGATGTGTCCAAGAAGGTGCTTGGAGGTTTATTGGCAAGTGTGGTCGGGTAGATCCGGCCCACTGTTACGTCATTGCGACGGGTCATTTCTTTCCCGTTTCCAATTTATAGCGGTCCTAAAAAAGGGGGTGCAGGAGTTGGGCCTTAGCCCAGGGGTTTATGGTTCGCATTCCTTTAGGATTGGCGCAGCGTCTGAGGCTGATAGGCGCGGTTTGGGGGCGGAGGTGATAAAGCGGATTGGAAGATGGAGTTCGGACCATTATTTGATGTATGTTCGTCGTTAAATACCCAGGACCTTGTTTCATTTGTGAGTTGTTTGGATAGTTGTTGAATATGCTTGTTTATTATTCTTTTAGGTGGTGTTCCCTCGTTAGCTTGGATTTTCGGACATTCGTATGTGCATTGGGGGGCGCTGCGTGCGGATGTAAGGCGTGACGGTAGGCAATTGGGCTTTCCGAGGGTACAAGTGGTTATAAGGTGGCTAGGTTTTAGAGGAATGGTATGGAGCCGGTTTTTGTCGGAATTTCATAAAGCGTCAAGATTGGACAGAACACCGGATATTCTGGTTGTGCATTTGGGGGGGAACGATTTGGGGGCAAGGCCCGTGAGAGAGTTGATTCGGGATATCCGTTTTGATTTTTTGAGATTGTGGACGTCGTTCCCGGGGGTTTTGACGGTTTGGTCGGATATAGTGCCCAGGAAAAAATGGCGGGCGGTCAGATTCGAAAAAGGTATAAATAGAGCGAGAGTGAAATTAAATAGGGCCGTGTCCAGTTTTGTGTCACGGAATGGTGGGATAAGTGTTAGGCACTTTGAGTTGGAATCGGGGGTTGGTAATTTTTGGCCGAAGGACGGTGTTCATCTCAATGATATCGGTATGGATCTTTGGGCCCTTGCAATACAGGAAGGGATTGAAAGGGCGTTGGTGGCTTTGGGGCACTCACGAGCCTAAGGTTTTTAGGGCTGTTCGTGGTTGGCGGGGGGTGGGGTTCTTGGAGTTGGTACCGAATTGTCGGTGGAAGGAATTGGGAAAAATTCCAGGTCATCTAAATTGAGTGGGGGGTGATCTGGCAGTCAGTTCTGGGCTCTGGACGGGGTTTTACCTCAGGAGCATTTAGTTTTGTTGGTCTTTCACGGAATGTGGAAGTTTTGGTGCCCTCGAGCTGGTGCTGAACGGCTGAGGGTAACATGGCGGTTGATTTTTATAGTTAATTTAAAGCCAGATCTATTAGCTCCAAGAACCCTCACTCCATATATATATATATATATATATATATATATATATATATATATATATATATATATATATATATATATATATATATATATATATATATATATATATATATATATATATATATATATATATATATATATATATATTTATTTAATTGTTATTTGGTTTGTTATTTGTTGTTTGTTAATAAACTGCCGCTGTGGAGTCTTTATTTCAGGGACGGATCATGGGATCCCGGGGTTTGTGGGAAGTGGGAAGACAACAGGGAAACCACATTGGCCGTAACAGGTCATGTCTCACGCTGCATCTCCTTCCTGATTGTATCACTGAGAAGACAGAAGCTGCCCCATCCCATTCTCAAAGAAATGCAGAACCCAATGGATCTGCTGTCCGTGATCCGCTTATTGTCAGAGGACATCATTAGGGAATGCATTTTCTCATTGCTTAAGAAATTGTTGGGGGATCCTGCTAATTGCTGAATAATAAAACTGCAGCACCGCTCCATTTAAAGCAGTGTTTCCCAAACTCCAGTCCTCATGGCACCCAACAGGTCAGGTTTTCAGGATTTCCTCAGTGTTACACATGTGATGAAAGTATCATCAAGGAATCAGGAATTCTCTCACCTGTGCAATGCTATGGAAATCCTGAAGACATGACCTGTGGGGGGCCGTGAGGACTGGAGTTTGGGAAACACTGATTTTAAAGGGACTGTCAGCACAGAATGACTGTTGAAACCAAGTACAAGCGCTCCGTGGATCACGGCGTGGGCCAATCCTTTATATACACCTTCCCACCTGCTTGTTTTACCTCTGTCTCTGGTTCTATGAAGCCAGAGCTGTCAATCAACTAGTGGTATTGGAGCCCAGGGTAAATACTAAAAACAGAGGAGCCAGAGGTGTAATTGGAGCAAGTTTTAAATTAGTAGTACAGTGGATGTGGACAGAGCAGGATAATTTGCCGGACACACAGCTGGGGATCAGCTGACGTTACTGAACCCCAATAACACTGGAGCAAGCGTTGACTGTGCAGACGGCACTTCTGAGCAGCAACTAGCGGTATTGGAGCCCAGGGTAAATACTAAAAACAGAGGAGCCAGAGGTGTAATTGGAGCAAGTTTTAAATCAGTAGTACAGTGGATGTGGACAGAGCAGGAGAATTTGCCGGACACACAGCTGGGGATCAGCTGACGTTACTGAACCCCAATAACACTGGAGCAAGTGTTGACTGTGCAGACGGCACTTCTGAGCAGCAACTAGCGGTATTGGAGCCCAGGGTAAATACTAAAAACAGAGGAGCCAGAGGTGTAATTGGAGCAAGTTTTAAATCTGTAGTACAGTGGATGTGGACAGAGCAGGAGAATTTGCCGGACACACAGCAGGGGAACAGCTGACGTTACTGAACCCCAATAACACTGGAGCAAGCATTGACTGTGCAGACGGCACTTCTGAGCAGCAACTGGCGGTGTTGGAGCTCAGGGATTACAGTTCAGGTTGTAGAAACATGAACACAACAGGAGACCTGGATACTGTTGCCAACCAATTATTTATTCTGGAAGAGGACTGGCAAATTCATGCGAGATCCAGGCCTTGTTCATTTTCAGAAAAGTATGCCGGTCAACGTTATCGGAGGATAGTCGCATGCGACGATCTGTTAGTGTGTCACCCTGGCCTGGATGCCACAAATATAATAAAGCTGGGTCTGAGAGCAAGGGGGAGGTTCTCTAGTCAGGGGAACATTAGCATGCAATACCTCCTGTCTCAGGCCAGTAGGGGGCAGGCCTTATAAAAGCTGGAACTGGGGGCAGGGTTAGGGAGAACTGGACGACCTGTCTCAGGACTGAGAGGTGTCCCAGAGCAGAGAGAAACAGTTGTGTTGCACCCCAAGAGGACGTGTGGCAGTAGGAGAGCCACAAGTCAGGGACAAGAGGTGAAGTACGCCTGTCCTGGCAGACAAAGAACCAAATTTACCAGACTTTGGTGTCTGAGGCTGTGAGGATTCCACGTCCTGCAGCAGATAACCAGTCCGCGGGGGACTGTATGTTCCTTGGCCTAAGAAGCCTGGAGACTCCGCCACAGCAGAAGGGACTAGCAAAGCCGTACCAGGCCGAGAGTAGAAAGGGACCCACGTTGCAAACCATACGGGCGAGAGGACACGGTGAGCTCGGGAACGTGGGCTGTTACCCTATAAGGAGGAGATAGCCAGAAGGAGCGCAGAGAGCACGGTAGGCCTACACCCTCACCCTGACCAGGGCCAACTTCTCATTTGCTCTCAGACATCCAGGTCCCCTCTTAGCCGGGACTGTTTGTGGGTCAGTTCACCTGTTCTAGTAAAGACCCTGGACTGCAACCTGTTGTCTGTGTGCTCCTTGCTCCTCCAGCACTAACGGTACTGGGACGCCCTACACCATCACCCCCATCCTCCATTATACTGCCCTGGGGCCGCACTCTTCCCGTGGGGAGTCACACTACCCCAGCTGCATACATCATCAGCCCCAGTGCTCTGCCTGGCAGTGGCGGTTCGCACTGACTGCAATCCACGGGTGGCGTAGTCGGACATACCAACAGCGCATAGCAGACTACCACCGGTCTGACCACCCTCAGCCACGGAACCGGGGTGCCACCACTACCCCCATCGTTTCCCTATTGCTCGGATCCGAGTGCCCCACGACCCAGGGGGCGAGTCATTAGTACACCACCTGAGGCACTAAAGACGTGTTCCGATACTACACTAGCAGCAGGGCAAGCTAGCACCTCCAATGCATACTGGCTAAGCTCTAGCTATGTATCCAGCTTACAGACCCAAAACTTGAAGGGGGAAGAGCCGTCTGGGAGTACACTGAGAGGGCAAGACATGTAGTCTGTCACCATCTGACGGAAACGTTGCCTCCTGCTGACTGGAGCCGTCTGTGATGGTGTAGACATTTGTGGCGGCGGGGACACAAAACTTTGCCATATTTGGGTCATACTGGTCTTGCCTTGTGCTGAGGCGCTGCTTCTGCTCCCTCTTTGTGCAGAGCTTCCTCCACTGCCTCGACGCATTGAGCTGCTTTGTAAAGCACTAGCAGCACTGCTCTCGGTTGGAATGGAGAACATGATGGAATGCACCAGTGCGTCTTAGTACTCCCGCATTTTACGCTCCTGGTTCAACGGTGTTATGAGGCTTTGTAAGTTGTCCCGGTAGCGAGGATCTAGGAGGGTGGACACACAATAATCAGCCGTGTTGAGAATGTGGGCGATGCGGCGTTCGTTTCTCAGGCACTGCAGCATGAAATCAACCATGTGCTGCAGACTGCCAACTGGCCAAGAAACGCTGTCCCCTGCTTGAGGCGTGATCTCTGCCTGCTCTGCATCACCCCACCCTCGCTCTAGATACTAACTACTAGAGCATTGTGTACCTCCCTCCTCTGGACAGATGTCTTCCTCCTCCATTGACTTCTCCTCATCCTCCTCACAAAGTATCCCCTGCCTAGGCCTTTGTGAGGAACCACGTTGCGCAGACTGTAGAGAAGCAGGTGGCATTTGTGACTCCTCATCCTCCACCTCTTCCAAAACCTCGTCCCTTAGTGCTTGCAGTGTTTTTTCAAGCTGGCTGATAAGGGGGATAGTCATGCTGACTAGTGTGCATCATCTGCACTCGCCATCCGCGTGGAATAATCGAAGGCACAAAAAACGTGGCAAATGTCCTTCATAGAGGCCCACTCAGTGGTGGTGAAGTGTGAACGGCGCGCACTGCGACTTGTTTGCGCCTGCTGCTGCTGGTACTCCATTACTGCTGCCTGCTGCTCACACAACCTCTCCAACATATGTAACGTTGAATTCCACCTCGTGGGTAGGTCACATATAATGCGATGTTCCGGAAGACATAATCGGCGGAAGACATAATCGGCGCTGCAGAGTTGCAATGCGCGATCTTGCGTTGCTGGAACGCCGCAAGTGAGCGCACTCTATGCGGACCTTGTGAAGCAGTGCATCAAGATCTGGATAGTCCCTCAAAAAACTCTGCACGACCAAGTTGAGCACATGTGCCAGACATGGGATGTGAGTGAGGTTGCCTAGGCCCAGAGCTGCCACCAGATTTCGGCCATTGTCGCACACTACCATGCCTGGCTGGAGATTCGCTGGCACAAACCACACGTCGCTCTGCTGCTTGATGGCATTCCAGAGCTCCTGCGCTGTGTGGCTTCGATTCCCCAAAGAAATTAATTTTAATACGGCCTGTTGACGTTTGGCCATGGCTGTGCTCATATCGGTCATCATAACAGGTAACCGTTCACGGGTCAATGTGGAGGTAGACCGTGACGGCTCCAGCAGCGCTGATTCAGAGGAACTGGAGTATGAGGAGGAGTCAATGTGTACAGACTGGATTCCTGCAATCCTTGGAGTTGGCAGAACACGTACAGCGCCACTCTCAAGATCTGTACCTGGCTCCACAACATTTACCCAATGGGCAGTGAGGGAAAGGTATCGTCCCTGTCCATGCTTACTGGTCCACGCATCGGTGGTCAAGTGGACCTTGCTATTGACGGCATTTTGTAGCGCATGTTTAATTTTTCCCTCCACATTCTGTTGCAGGGCAGGGACGGCTTGCCTGCTGAAATAAAAGCGGCTGGGCACGTTGTATTGTGGGACTGCCAATACCATAAAGTTATGGAAGGTGTCAGTCTCCACCAGCCTGAATGATAGCATTTCAAGGGCCAGTAGTTTAGCAATGCCAGCATTCAGTGCCTGTGCTCGGGGGTGGTTTGCCGAGCATGGGCGCCTTTTCTCCCATGCCTGTGCTAACGATGGCTGTAGACTGGCCTGGGAGTGTGAGGATGACAAGGAAAGTGGTGCTGTGGGTGGAATTACACTGTGTCTCTGTACAACAGTGCCAGAGATTCTTCCATGGCGATCCTGTGAGGAAGCTGAACCAGCTGTGTGTGAGCTGGAGGAAGAGGCTACAACACGAGCTGAAGCGGTGGTAGGTGGCGCTGTAGGTTGGCCTAGGTCTTCAGTGTGTTTTTCTAACTCCACCACGTGCTTGGTCCGCACATGTTTCCACATATTTGTGGTATTGAGGTTGCTGACACTTTTCCCTCTTTTCACCTTCTGATTACACAGCTTGCATTTGACAAAGCAAATGTCATCTGCAACTGTGTCAAAAAAGGACCAGGCACTGCAAGTCTTGGGAGCGCCCGCTTTGGATTTTGGAAGAGCCATGCTCCTAATGGGTGCCGAAGTGGAGGCTACAGGCAACCAAGTCTGCCCCCTCCCTCTCCCTCCTTTTTGGGCCGTTCGGGGAATCTCTTCCTCAGAGCTGCTCCCACCACCTTCCTGTCCCTCACGCCATGATGGGTCAAGGACCTCATCATCTACACCACCCTCTTCAAACAACTGCTTCTCCTGGGTAGTCTCAACAGCACAGTACGCACCAGAAAGTGGCACCTGAGTCTCATCAGATGCGTACTGAGGTGTGCTGCTGACCATAGGCACTGGCCCACCCGCCTCTTCAGATTCCGAGAGACAAAACGGTTGCGCATCACTGCATACTACCTCTTCTTCAAATTCTAGAATTCTGCTTGCCTGGCCCCCTCTTTCCAAGCAAAGAGATTCAGAGAACAGAAGTAGAGATGGCTCCTGTACAGGGCTCTCTGACTGCCTGGGCAATTTGGCAGGTGGTGAAGAGACAGATGGGTGCTCTTCAGTGCTCAGGACCTGAGAGGATCTGGAACTAATTGAAGTCGATGCGTTCGCTGCCATCCATCCGACAACGGCTTCAATTTGGTCCTCCCGCAGCAGTGGGGTACGGCTAGCTCCTACAAAGCTGCGCATAAAGGACTGTTCCCTGGTAAAACTGGGGGATGCTGAGTCACTGGTGCCCGCAGCAGGCACAGAATCCCCACGTCCTCTCCCTACAGGCACAGAATCCTCACGTCCTCTCCCTGCAGAAACTGCACGCCCACGACCACATGCCTTACTCCCTGCCTTCTTCATCTTGGTAGACTGATAAAGATAGGCAGAAAAGTACTAAGGGCTTAGTGTGCTTATTCCTGAACAGCTGCTAACAGGTATAAGAAACTAATTTTATAAAGTGTAGACTTTAACATGAGCTAATGTGGCCTACATAACTGTAAAGTGGAGTGTTTGGTGAGCTTTATTTAGGTCTTTTTTGTCACAAAAAGACACCGGATGTGCCCAAAGATGTAATACCGATAGTATCACAAACTTTTTGTAGCTATTACAATGCAGGAAGGTAACCTACAATGCAATAGATGAGGCTACAAAAAATAGGCTAATACTAATCTGGCTGGGGCTGCAGGGCCCAATGCTGCAGAAAGGCTCCTCTATCTACTCCTATATAGTGTGTTTGGAACCAGTTTAGCTGAATACGGATGGAACCACCACACTAATAGGAGAAATCAGGAAAAATGATCAATTAGCAAAAAAGGACAATGTATGAGGCAGTGACGCACGCTGAGCAGACTACAACCAGACGTGGCTGAAGCACACACTACAGCGTGAGCTGCACTCACACACAGAGACCTTGCAGACAGCCGTGAACAGCACAGAGAACTGTGCACTAGCGCTGCAAGGCACAGCGATTTATAAAGTAGCTTGGGTAAAGCAGAATAGAGCTAATAGGTAGCTAAAACTGTCCCTGAGAACAACAGCGTCCTATCCCTAACTGAATTCACAGCAGAGTGAGCTCAAAATGGTGGCGGCGGCTTTTATAGTGCATCATGACATCATTTCAGCAGCCAATCACAGCCATGCAATTAGTTAAGAAGCCTACATACTAACAGGATGTGCCCACACTTCTTAGGATCCTCATTGGCTGAATAAAATGAAACTGGCTCATTGCATTATGGAAACTTCCGATTCCGGTATACGATATTGCAAAAGTATCGGAATTCCGATACCGCGAATATCGGCCGATACCCGATATTTCAGCATCGGATGCTCAACACTACTGATGACACATTAATGACGTTGCACCAGCCAGACTAATCAAAAGCCACGTTAGGGACCCCTCCAAAGTAAGAGATTTGCGAGCCTCCTATCCAGAGTCCAGAGACTACTGACTTGGCTGATGGATCGGGATCCCACAAATGAGTACACCCCTCTGTAAAAATAAATCTTTTTTTTCTGTTTTATTGTTTTCATATTCTTAGGATCATAACGTGTTTTATTGGTACTATTTTGGGATATGTAAGTCTTTTTGGTCATCCTTATTTTTGTGATAAAATGACAAATGTGTGTGTTTTTTTGTTGGAATTTGTTTTTTATTTGATAAAAAAAAATTATTGGGAAAACAAAACCTGTTTTTCAACATTTTTGTAAATGATTAGTTTCACAACGGGAACACGCAATGCGTTAGTTGCATAAATAATCCATTAGTGCAGTTCAATGTCCAGCCTGTGTGTGTTATATTGGCAGGCCGCCTATTAGATGGGGTCTCCAGTCGGATCTAATATCTCCAGTGACCATGGCATGTAAGGAGTTAACGGAGCAGCGGCAGAGTGCTGACAGTGCACCCTTTCACTGCTGGGTCCCTGCTTGATGTGGGTAGTGAGCACTGTTGGATGGAGCCCTGGGATCATGATTCCAGGATGAAGATGCAAGTCCTAATGTCAATGGGCATGTTCCATTAGGAAGTGCTTTGACGGGAAGTGGTTTATCTACTACATTTTTTTTATCTTAACATCCAATATTATGAAAGCTTAGGGTTGATCTCTCGTATCAAAGGGTTTTTTAATCTCCAGCATTCATGGTACATGCACAGGATATGCCATAATAGCTGGATAGGTGATGGTGTTACCTCCCGGGCCTCTGCCTGTCAGGAGTACAGGAGTTCCACTTTGCATTGGCTAACATTCTGAAGCCCGCCATCCTGTTCTTGGTTAGATATGGGTACCCATACTCATCTGCTTTTTCTTTTCTTTTCCAAGGACTTGAGAAGGTTCCTTTACAAAAAACTTCCAAGGTACTTTCTTTCCATAGTTTTTCGTATGATTAATGATTGCTATTATGTAATTATATTTAATAATTTAAGACCTCAACTCCCAAGGTCTGAATAACAAAACTCCTGCCCTCCTCTCTCTGACGATACAGCCTGGTCTCTGGGGCCTTTATTTCTGATACCAATGCCCATGCGTTGGCTCGTTAACAATGGTCATTCTGATGTGAGGTGTGTAGTAAATTATGTCTATTACTAACATAACCTTTTGATTGTTGTTTTATTAGTGTTGAAGGACTTCATGCCATTGTAGTGTCAGACAGAGATGGGGTACCTGTAATTAAAGGTAAGGAACTAGAATGGACATGCATGTCTCGGCATGCAGTTCTGCTGTAATGTGGTTCTCTGCCCTTATACCCACTCTTACAGCTAGGTTACACACCTCAACTGTTATCTCAAACTTCCAAATTAATGATGCGGATATGATGAACCACTGGTGAGCCCACAAGCAACTATCTGACCAGCAGATTTGTTCCTGCCAATATTGGAACTCAATCTAATAATTTCAGCCATAATGATAATTGAGATTAAAGAAGTTGTCCACTACTTGTACATTGATGCCCTATCCGTAGGATAGGACATCAATGTCTGGTCGGTTGGGGTCCCACACCCGGCACTCCCGCCGATCCGCTGTTATCGGTGCCGCCGGCTGTAAGTGCTTACTTGCGGAGCTTGGCCATCAAGTTGTAGTGGCCACCGCAGGGTACTTCACATTCGCCTCCTATTCAGTTCAATTTAATAAGAGGCGGATGTGTAGTACTCCACGGCGGCCACTACAACTAGGCGGCCAAGATCTGCAAGTAAGCACTTCCGTCCGGCAGCACCGATTACAGCTGATCATCAGGGGTGCTGGTTGTGGGACCCCAGTTGATCAGACATTGATGCTCTATCCTACGCATGGAGCATCAATGTAAAAGTAGTGGATGGGTTTGTTTCCATGTTGAGATTTTTTTTTTTTTTTTTAAGCGGTTTTTGTAGCTAAAGCCAGAAATGAATAATAAATGGTAGATGTCTCTTTTTTTAATCCACTCTTGGTTTTGGCTTCAAAAACTGCATCAAAATCTGAAGTTGGAAACCACTTTCATTATTTTTAAAAGGAAAAAGAGGGTGATATGAATCTTAATACAATTAGTTTACTTTATTTTTTAGTCCGCTTAGAGGACTTGAAAACCTGTGATCCTTTGCTTTTTCTATATACTGCAAAACTATGATTGCGCTATTTAACTGCCACTGCCAGTGATTGACAGCAGCGCCTAGGTAGTTAAACATCAGCGACTGGAACAAGCGCTGCTGCTGAAGACTGATGGTGGCTGTATAGCAGCCGGTATATGGCGCAAGCTGAGCCCCCTCCACACATGCAGACCCCAGTACGAACATACAGGTACATGCATTTGCTCCAGAGTTGTAAAGAGCCATGCCACATGACTTGGGCTATAAAGCCAAACCAGGACCCTCTATTTGTGTACAGCCATTTTGGGCTGCTTGTACCTCATCAACCAAAAGTAGGAGACTGGATTATAGAAATGTTCACATTCAAACACTTATTGCTGTTTTCTTTATCAGTTGCAAATGAGAATTCCCCTGAACATGCTCTGAGGCCATGTTTCCTATCCACATTTGCACTGGCCACTGACCAGGGAAGCAAGCTGGGACTCTCCGAAAACAAAAGCATCATATGTTACTACACCACGTATCAGGTAGGTAAGGCTGTAGACCCAGGACGGCTTTGTGAGCATCGGGTGTGATTATCACAATCGGTGGTGGTGATGGACATGCTCATCCCAACCAGATTCAAGTGGTATCATCTTCTGGTTTAGAGTTTTTTGGGGGCAGGTATTTTCGGGCAGGTCTGTCTGACCTGCTATACAGTTGGCTTTAGATATGTAGATTGTAAATATTTTCCAAAGTTCTCAAAGAGATTGTCCCAAATCAGAAAATCGTGATCCCTGGGTGCAGTTTGTTATAAAACGATTGTAAAATTGTCTGGTGTAAGCCACCCTCTTCCGGTCCGGTGCTGAGCCTCTCCGGCTGCTCCATGTGTCCAGTATTACCTGCGGGGCCGATGTCACATCAGCAGCTTGGCAACCAGTCAGTGAGCTCAGGTGTTTTGAGTGGGGTGTTTTGTCTACACCGCCAAGCCACTGAGCTCTCTGATTTGCTGGTGTGCTGTCGACATGACGTCAGCGCTGCAGCCCATATCCGTTACCGAGAGCTATGGTGGAGACTCAGCCCTGCACCTGGGGAGGGGGAGTAAAGCGTGGGGTCCAAGAACAAGCTAAACCCTGATGAAACATTTTGTTTTAATTCCATTTGTTATGAGGATTGTGTGTAAAGTGCCGGTGTTAATAGACATATTAATAGGCCCATCCTCCTTTTAGAATTGCTGTTTCAGTCCTCATTGCACTGACATTAACCGATCTCACTGTGTTTTCTTTGTGGTCCACAAGTCACTTTCTCCATGCATACCTCACATTACGGTTCATAGGGATCCATTGGAAGTGTTTTCCATGTTCATTGTACAGTAAAGCATCATTTACACAATAGAAAACGCCTTTAAGCAGCATGGAAATATGGAGGTTATAAGTATCACTTCATTTCTATTGTCTGTAAGTCATTGATTTGTGTTTCAGGTTGTCCAGTTTAACAGATTGCCGTTGGTTGTGAGCTTCATAGCTAGCAGCAATGCCAATACAGGTAGGCGTTCTTCTGTATTATTTACATTGTATTTACATGTCTAGCCCGATAAAAGGTGCAGTGTACAGTACAGACCAAAAGTTTGGACACACCTTCTCATTTAATGATTTTTCTGTATTTTCATGACTTTGAAAATTGTACATTCACACTGAAGGCATCAAAACTATGAATTAACACGTGGAATTATATACTTATACAAAAAAGTGTGAAACAACTGAAAATATGTCTTATATTCTAGGTTCTTCAAAGTAGCCACCTTTTGCTTTGATGACTGCTGTAACATACCTGGCGGCGTCCTTGCATAGTGGTCCATCTCCCACTGTGCAAGAGCGCGCACTTGATCTCCAGTCCAGTCTGCTAGCCTGGCTTCCCTCCGTGCTGTCTGTTTGCCTCTGTGTCTGCTGCTTAAGGGCGGCGCCCGATCACTTCCTGCTTTTTGTACCTGCTGCAGGCACACCCCTTGTGCGTCCCCAGCCTATTGCTGTCTGTCATTTGGTATTTAACCCAGCTGCTCCAATGAATCCCTGCCTGAGCATTGTGTTTCATTCAGTGTGGTCTTTCACTCTGAATGTGCCAGGTCCCCTTCTGTGTTCTCTTGTCTGCCTATCCTGGAGGCTGTATTTCCAGGCCTGTCTGAACACGCTCCTTGCCTGTTCGTCTCGCCTTCTAGGGGCCGCATACCTAGACCTGCTCCTGTATCTTGTCTGTCCTGTCTGAACACGCTCCTAGCCTGTTCCTCCCGCCTTCTAGGGGCTGCATTCCTAGACCCGCTCCTGTATCTAGTCTGTCCTGTCTGAACACGCTCCTGGCCTGTTCCCACCTTCTAGGGGCTGCATTCCTAGACCCGCTCCTGTATCTTGCTACTGTGTCTGTTCTTGTCTGTATAATCTTCTAGCCTGTTTTCCCGTGTTTCTCTATGTCCGTACCTTTCCGTTTTCTGCAGTCTGAACTCGTACCTTACTCCTGCTCGTTGTCACTGTACTCCCGTTTGTGAGTTTGTGGTCCACTCGCTACTTCACTGCAAGTACCCTGTGGGTATCTGGTTCTGCCTTTCCCTTCTTGTCTGTTCCGTGTGAACAGAGCCCTGTCCCCCCTGCTCTGCCTTGCTCACCGCTCCGGCGGTTCTAGCCTGCTCTGCCTTTGCTCACCGCTCCGGCGGTTCTAGCCTGCTTTGCCTTTGCTCACCGCTCCGGCGGTTCTAGCCTGCTCTGCCTTTGCTCACCGCTCCGGCGGTTCTAGCCTGCTCTCCCTTTGCTCACCGCTCCAGGTGACCTTGTCCTGCTCTACTCTTGCTCACCGCTCCAGGTGGCCTTGTCCTGCTCTACTCTTGCTCACCGCTCCAGGCGGCCTTGTCCTGCTCTACTCTTGCTCACCGCTCCAGGCGGCCTTGTCCTGCTCTACTCTTGCTCACCGCTCCAGGCGGCCTTGTCCTGCTCTACTCTTGCTCACCGCTCCAGGCGGCCTCGTCCTGTTCCACTCTTGCTCACCGCTCCAGGCGGCCTCGTCCTGCTCTACTCTTGCTCACCGCTCCAGGCGGCCTCGTCCTGCTCTACTCTTGCTCACCGCTCCAGGCGGCCTCGTCCTGCTCTACTCTTGCTCACCGCTCCAGGCGGCCTCGTCCTGCTCTACTCTCACTCACCGGTCTAGGCGGTCTCGTCCTGCCCTGCTCTCGCTCACCTCTCTAGGCGGCCTCACTCTGCTGTGTTTGTCCGCCACATCTGTGGTTCTGTTCCTGAGTCCCAGTGTGTACTGGGTCCTATCCCGCCTGTGTTCCTACCTGCTAGCGCCTCCCTGTCTGCACTCTAGCCGTGCTTGCCTGTACCCCCCTGCCTGCATACCCGCCTGCCTGCATACCAGTCGTGCCTGCCTATACCCACCAGTCTGTGGCCAGCCTAACCAGTCTGTTCCTGTATTCCCTTGTGTGGGTCAACAGCCGTGTCCGGGGTCTGTCCTGGAGTAGCACCTGGTCCCTCTGCTCGGTTCCTCCTTGGTGCACTGGCGTCGTATGCCGTCGTGCGACCCTGGTCGGATCGGGTGAATACCTAGTTACGCCCCTCCAGGCATTCACTCTCCGGCACGGTCCAGTGGAATCACACGCACACGCCGCTCAGCCCGGGCGTGTGCATTACAACTGCTTTGCACACTCTTGGCATTCTCTTGATGAGCTTCAAGAGGTAGTCACCGGAAATGGTTTTCACTTCACAGGTGTGCCCTGTCAGGTTTAATAAGTGGGATTTCTTGCCTTATAAATGGGGTTGGGACCTTCAGTTGTGTTGTGCAGAAGTCTGGTGGATACACAGCTGATAGTCCTACTGAATAGACTCTCAGAATTTGTATTATGGCAAGAAAAAAGCAGCTAACTAAAGAAAAACGAGTGGCCATCATTACTTTAAGAAATGAAGGTCAGTCAGTCTGAAAAATTGGGCAAACTTTGAAAGAGTCCCCAAGTGCAGTTGCAAAAACCATCAAGCGCTACAAAGAAACTGTCTCACATGAGGACCGCCCCAGGAAAGGAAGACCAAGAGTCACCTCTGCTTCTGAGGATAAGTTTATCCGAGTCACCAGCCTCAGAAATCACAGGTTAACAGCAGCTCAGATTAGAGACCAGGTCAATGCCACACAGAGTTCTAGCAGCAGACACATCTCTACAACAACTGTTAAGAGGAGACTTTGTGCAGCAGGCCTTCATGGTAAAATAGCTGCTAGGAAACCATTGCTAAGGACAGGCAACAAGCAGAAAAGACTTGTTTGGGCTAAACACCACAAGGAATGGACATTAGACCAGTTGAAATCTGTGCTTTGGTCTGATGAGTCCAAATTTGAG
Source organism: Phyllobates terribilis (assembly GCF_046119375.1). Taxonomy (NCBI): domain Eukaryota; kingdom Metazoa; phylum Chordata; class Amphibia; order Anura; family Dendrobatidae; genus Phyllobates; species Phyllobates terribilis. Next base: position 84,309 of record NW_027364333.1, read on the forward strand.
ATCTTTGGTTCCAACCGCCGTGTCTTTGTGTGATGCAGAAAAGGTGAACGGATGGACTCTACATGCCTGGTTCCCACCGTGAAGCATGGAGGAGGAGGTGTGATGGTGTGGGGGTGCTTTGCTGGTGACACTGTTGGGGATTTATTCAAAATTGAAGGCATACTGAACCAGCATGGCTACCACAGCATCTTGCAGCGGCATGCTATTCCATCCGGTTTGTGTTTAGTTGGACCATCGTTTATTTTTCAACAGGACAATGATCCCAAACACACCTCCAAGGCTGTGTAAGGGCTATTTGACCAAGAAGGAGAGTGATGGGGTGCAACGCCAGATGACCTGGCCTCCACAGTCACCAGACCTGAACCCAATCGAGATGCTTTGGGGTGAGCTGGACCGCTAAGCATCTCTGGGAACTCCTTCAAGATTGTTGGAAGACCATTTCCGGTGAATACCTCTTGAAGCTCATCAAGAGAATGCCAAGAGTGTGCAAAGCAGTCATCAAAGCAAAAGGTGGCTACTTTGAAGAACCTAGAATATAAGACATATTTTCAGTTGTTTCACACTTTTTTGTTAAGTATATAATTCCACATGTGTTAATTCATAGTTTTGATGCCTTCAGTGTGAATGTACAATTTTCAAAGTCATGAAAATACAGAAAAATCTTTATATGAGAAGGTGTGTCCAAACTTTTGGTCTGTACTGTATGTCTGTTGTGAAAGAAGAATTTCTCAACTGGAAGCCGAGGAGAAAATCCAATCTACCCTGTCCCAATTTACATGAAATGGTTCTTGGTTCTTGTCAGAGTTGATGAGATACAACTACTGATCCCTTAATGATACTGTAGATGTTCTGTATCCAGTAATGGTGTGATGTGGTCCTTACACAAAGATAATTTAAAATGTGCAGTCAGTGCAATAACAACAACAAAAAATACTAGTAAAGTGTCCTTAAAATATTTTTAGATGTGTTTAGAAAAATATATAACTTATACTTAACGTCAAAAAAGTGCTCTGGTCTCCAATTCTCAACACTAGTCCTGACAGATCCACTTCCAACTTGTGCCCGCTTTCCTGGACTATAATACGGGTGTCCTATTCTTCAGAGGATAGCACGCCCATCATTCAGCTGAGTGGAAGCAATGGATCTAAATTGACTCTCACATCAAACATTTGCTTAAAATCTGTCTGGTGAAAACAAGTAACCGCCTATGCACAAGGTGGCTGATAACTGATTGATTGGTGGAGGTATGACCACTGCAACCTGCACCGATTGGTAAAAGGGGGCACTTTCATGCCCATTAGAAAGATGGTTGACCGCTGCTCTACTCATTCCCTGTGGGCTGTGGAATGCTGCATTCGGCTTTTTCTGGCCGCCCCATAGAGAACGAATGGTCCTGCAATCAGGCATGTGCACTGCTGATGAACTTTAATGAGGATAAAAGTACCCTGCTGGGGATAAAAATTTCTTGATTTGCCCCCACTAATCAATAAGTGATAACTCGTCTTTGGAGAATCCCTTTAGCCAAAATGTATTGGCTTCATGTGTGCTCTGAATGGAAGCCACTACAATAGTAATTACACTGCACAACAAATGCCATCAATAACCGGTCTCAGACGCATCCAGCACTATGTCTACCATATTGTCCACCTGAACTAAGATTACACAGTGGGCTAGTCATCACTGACCAGTTATCAGCCACTAACAAATGTCACAACTGGCTCAACATAGTCAAGTTTTAGTTCTATCTGCATAATATTAGTTTCATTTTGTAATGAGGATTAAAGTTCCTTCTGCTTCCAAACAGTGCGACACGACCTCCACGATCAGTAAGTTACAGAACTTGTCTTCACTCAATATCCCCTTTAAGCAGTTGGACAAAGAGCAGTTCCCAGAACAGGTTCCTCTCATTTCTACCGTTTGATGCAGTTTTATGCCGGATGATGGAAAGTTTCAGGTTCCCACTTTCTGCCCTGAAATCGGAGTACACATATTGTCTACAGCAGCTTGTAGTCTGCCAACAGCTGGAATATACATAGAAATATGGACTTCTGCAGTCAATTTTCACTATTTATTCATATATATTTTTTTTATTTTTAGGTCTAATTCTTAGTTTGGAAAAAGAACTTGGCCCCTTGTTTGAAGAGCTTCGACAAGTGGTGGAGAATTCTTCATCTGCGTGGTCCTCAAAAGAAGTCATGAACTTTTGGTGTGGGGAAAAAAAAAAAGGTTGCCATTTCCAAAGCAATGAAACACTTTGTACTTGTAGTTCTGCCAGTGCACTGAGTAATATTCCTCTCTGCTAGAGAAATGAAGGAGAACTGCTGGATTTCTAGGGGGCATCAGCCCTAACATTTCACATTCCCCCTAAGTGAAGGAGCTTATCCACTGCAGAGATGGATCCAGTTGTGATTACACTGGGCAATTAACCAACAAATTCCCTGCAGATAACCATTGTATTAACACAGTAAGAGGCGTAGATTTGTATCGGTCGTATTCTCTGTTGCTTTTCTATCTGGAACCACATTAAATTGTAACTTGCTGATATTAAACCTAGGACATTGTGTGCACAGAGCCAATGATGACGTGTGAGTGTCTCAGTGACATCTGCAGATCTTTGTAGCTGGTTTCATAGCGGCTTACAATGACATTGGTCTGCACTGACGGGTAAAATCCAGAAGCAGAATACTGCTAGAATGGTTTGCTCTCTAGCTCCCCCTGTTGTTAGTCCTCCTCATGGTCACTATCGAGGACGACTGATCAGAGTGAAGCTGCCATCCACCTTCCAAACCACAAATTCTTACCAACACATTAGGACTATAATAGCTAGCTATCTTCAGTGAACTTTCAACCTAGAACGGAGCAGAGCAGTGGCAATGGGGAAAGTCAGATACCTGTAATAATAAACCTCTCGCCACTAGATGTCAGCATAGGACCATTGTGAAAAGTTATTTTCTGCAACTATTAAGCTTGCCTATAGAATATAATGCACTTACCACTGTCTCTTGAGGAACCGAGGCTTGTAGCCTTAAGATTTTTACCTACAAGATTAACGGAAAAAATATTCCAGATGTAATTGTGTGTGGAACTCATTCTGCTTATGATGCAGTTTTTCAGCTCCCATTACTAGGTCTGACACTGGTCTGAGGACGCTCCTGACTGTGGAAAGGAGTAAGCTCCTTCCAATATAAAGTGATGTGCGGCCGCTGCTTTTGGAGGAAAGCTGCTCTTTTGTCAGCGGCATCAAGATTTTCTAACTGTTCATGGGAGGAGAATCACAGATTTGTTAGTGCCACGTTAAACTGGGGTCTTTTGCGGTCAATGTATAATTAAAGTGACCCTACTGTGTAACTTTCTTCTGACATATCGCCATATCATTTGTGGGACTTATTGAGTTTGAGACTCGTATGGAAGGTTATAATAAGCGATGCTGAAGCATTGGAATAGAAATGACGGCATTTGACACATTAACTGTTTTTACATCTTGCAATACAATTTAACTTTAAAAAAATAATAAAACTAATGTCTTGATTGCAGTTTTTGTGCTACTTGACGTTGTGAAAAAATTTGGCAACTTTTGTCATTCTTAGACCATTACTGGCCGGCTTCACCAGCTTTTCCAAAAGTGGGTGGAACTTGGACTGGTCGTGAGCGTGCAAACCCGACAAATTCACCATGAAAGGAGCCACAAAGTAGTGTCAATTACTACAGCCATCTACACCAGCTCAGGGCTACTGGATATGTCTTGGGGTGGCGTACGGCTCCTAATTCATTAAGAATAGCAACTTACTCCAGGGCGCTCATTATTAACATTGATGTACAAAAGGCCAGTCTTAATGAATCAGGGCCTTTATCTTTAATAGGTTGAGAATGACCATTGAATTTATAATTCATCTTAATGCACACCATATAGTATTACATTAAACCAGAGTTGTATATGATTATTTCATTTTCTGTACAACTTTGGTTAATATTTTGTATACGAATAAATTTGGCAAATCCTAACAGTATACTTCCTAAAGAATGTCCAAAACCTGAGACAGAAACAAAATGCACATATACCCTGCTGTGAGTAAAAGCAATAGTGCATAGAAATAACATGGAGTACTTGGTAAAAAAGCGTAAAAGCTATCCCACCAGCGTTAAGGTGTACCCAAAGCGGGATGGTCCTAACCTCTAGTATTAAAACCTTACCATGTGTCAGTGACGTCAATGTGAATAAGGGACTAAATGGCCTTCTTCCTGAATAGTTGGTAAACATTAAAAACATTAAAATACCTGGGACTGTAAAGGACTCTGTGGCTTCTATGGCGGCTTGTTTCCTCGCTGATTGATAAATTCTTCATTTCATTCTTCAATGATCTTGTTCTGAGGGGAGTTTGTAACTGTTTTTGTTGTTACTGAGCTTCTCTGGCAGACCATAGCACTCCTTGTATTATATGGACACTTGGACAGTCATTCATCTGAATTGCTGATTTCTAATACAAAAACAATATATTGTTTACTGCTTTTTCAGCAAGATAAGCTTTGATTAGACATCTCTTTTTAGATTTGCAGGGCTGCCACCGGCAAGTTCAGGGCCCCATACTGGCAAATTTTTCAGGCCTCCTTGAGACTGTGCCCATGCTCCACCCCCAGCCAAGCCTCAACACCGCCCACTGCCCAGGCTCCACCCCCAGCCTAGCCTCAACACTGCCCACTGCCCAGGCTCCACCCCCAGCCTAGCCTCAACTCCTTCCACTGCCCAGGCTCCACCCCCAGCCTAGCCTCAACACTGCCCACTGCCCAGGCTCCACCCCCAGCCTAGCCTCAACACAGCCCGCTGCCCAGGCTCCACCCCCAGCCTAGCCTCAACACCTCCCACTGCCCAGGCTCCACCCGCAGCCTAGCCTAAACACCTCCCACTGCCCAGCCTCCACCCCCAGCCTAGCATCAACACCTCCCACTGCCCAGGCTCCACCCCCAGCCTAGCCTCAACACCTCCCACTGCCCAGGCTCCACCCCCAGCCTAGCCTCAACACCTCCCACTGCCCAGGCTCCACCCCCAGCCCAGCCTCAACACCTCCCACTCTTGGAAAAACTCCACTTCTGCGCCACATCTTCACCAATCGCACATTAACAGTTCCCATTGAACACCATATCACACACATAGCCATCAGCTTTTGTTTTGACCAAAAGATTGTTTTAAGCCTGCCACCACAACAAGGGTAGACTCCTTTGGCAGTAACCTACTCTTCCTTAACTTATTAAAAATTTGTTAAAATATCCAATACTCTTCTTAGGCATTTTTATTTGTTTTTCTTTAAGGGAATTCGTCACATACCGTATATACTTGAGTATAAGCCAAGTTTTTCAGCACATTTTTTGTGCCGCTGCTCCTGCTGATGGTGCTTGCTACTAAAGAGAATGCATATTCGCTCCTTTCCATGCACATAATCCCGACGTGGAGAGGAGTGAATATGCCGGCAGCTCACATCAGTGTCTGAGAGCGCATGGTAGTGACGCCATGCGCTGCTCAGATGCTGACATGAGCTGCAGCATAACAGGATGCAGCGCTGGAGCATAGGTGAGGAAGGAAGGTGAGTATATGTGTTTATTTTTTTGTGTGTGCAGTCATGTGGCCGTACATACCAGGATTGGGGGATGAACAGGCCATGCATACCAGGATTGGGGGATGAGGAGGCCATGCATACCAGGATTTGGGGTTAGGAGGCCATGCATACCAGGATTGGGGGATGAGTTGTACCATACATACCAGAATTGGGGGATGAGGGGGGGACATGCATACCACGATTGGGGATGAGGGGGCCATGCATACCAGGATTGGGGATGAGGGGGCCATGCATACCAGGATTGGGGATGAGGGAGCAATGCGTACCAGGATGCGGAAATTTACCAGTAGCTGCTGCATTTCCCACCCTAGGCTTATACTCGAGTCAATACGTTTTCCCAGTTTTTTGTGGTAAAATTAGGTACCTCGGCTTATACTCTAGTATATATGGTACATTTTGTAAAATGACCAATAGTACCATATATAAGGGAAAAATACCGGCACACCATGGCCAGACCACATATTACCACCACATAGTGACCGAACAATACCACATACAAGGGACAAATACCGCCACACCATGACCAGACTACATATTGGCACTAGTGACATTATACACAGGAGCTCTGTATATAGTGTCAATGTACAGGTAATACAGGGATCACTGATGACATTATACTCAGGAGCTCTGTATATAGTGTCAGTGTACAGGTAATACAGTAACTCACCGCTGAAAACATACACAGGAGCTCTGTACATACAGTGAGGAAAATAAATATTTGATACACTACCGATTTTGCAAGTTTTCCCACCTACAAAGAATGGAGAGGTCTGTAATTTTTATCGCAGGTACACTTCAACTCTGAGAGACAGAATCTAAATATAAGAACCAGAAACTCATATTGTATGATTTTTAAATAAATTGCACGAAATAAGTTTTTTATCACCTACCAACCAGCAAGAATTCTGGCTCTCACAGGCCTGTTAGTTTTTCTTTAAGAAGCTTTCCTACTCTGCACTCATTACCTGTTTTAATTGCACCTGTTTGCACTCATTACCTGTATAAAAGACACCTGTCCACACAATCACACTCCAACCTCTCCACCATGGCCAAGATCAAAGAACTGTCTAAGGACACCAGGGACAAAATTGTAGGCCTGCACAATGCTGGGATGGGCTAAAGGACAATAGGCAAGCAACTTGTTAAGAAGGCAACAACTGCTGGCACAATTAATAATATTTTTTTTATTTATATAGCGTCAACATATTCCACAGTACTTTACAATTCAGACACATTATCAGCACTGTCCCCATCGGGGCTCACAATCTAAATTCCCTATCAGTATGTCTTTGGTGTGTGGGAGGAAACCCACACAAACACAGGGAGAACATACCAACCCCTTGCAGATGTTGTCCTTGGTGGGATTTGAACCCAGGACCCCAGTGCTGCAAGGCTGCAATCCTAACCACTGACCCACTGTGCTGCATTTTATTTGAAAATGGAAGAAACATAAGATGACTGTCTATCTTCCTCGGTCTGGGGCTACATGCAAGATCTTGCCTTGTGGGTTACAGATGATTCAGAGAAAAGTCAGGCATCAGCCCAGAACTACATGGGAGGACCTGATCAATGATGTGAAGAGAGCTGGAACCACAGTCTCAAACATTACCATTAGTAACACACTATGCCGTCATGGATTAAAATCCTGCAGGCCACACAAGGTCCCCCTGCTCACGCCAGCAGGTCAATGCCCATTTGAAGTTTGCCGATGATCCAGAGGAAGTATGGGAGAAGGTCATGTGGTCAAAGGAGACCAAAATAGAACTTTTTGGTATCAACTTCACTTGCCTTGTTTGGAGGAAGATCACCGCCCTAACCGTGAAGCATGGTGGGGGAAACATCATACTTTGGGGGTGCTTTTCTGCAAAGGGGACAGGATGACTGCTCCGTATTGAAGAGAGGATGGATGGGGTCATGTATCGCAAAACTTTGGCCAACAACCTCCTTCCCTCAGTAATAGCACTGAAGATAGGTCGTGGCTGGGTCTTCCATCATGACAATGACCCGAAACACACAGCCAGGGCAACTAAGGAGTGGCTCCATAAGAAGCATTTCAAGGTTTGGGAGTTTCCTAGCCAGTCTCCAAACCTGAACCCAATAGAAAATCTTTGGAGGGAGCCGAAACTCAACATTGTCAAGTGACAGCCCCGAAACCTGAAAGATCTGGAGAAGATCTGTATGGAGAAGTGGGCCAAAATCCCTGCTGCAGTTTGTATAAATGTGGTGAAGAACTACAGGAAACGTCTGACCTCTGCAATTGCAAACAAAGGTTTCTATTTTTCTATTGTATCAAATACTTATTCCATGCAATAAAATGCTAATTAATTATGTAATAATCAATAAAAATTACAGACCTCTCCATTCTTTGTAGGTGGAAAAACTTGCAAAATTGGCAGTGTATCAAATACGTATTTTCCCCACTGTAGTGTCAGTGTACAGGTAATACAGGGATCACCAGTGACATTATTCACAGGAGCTCTGTATATAGTGTCAGTATACAGGTAATACAGTGATCACCAGTAACATTATACACAGGAGCTCTGTATATAGTGTCATTATACAGGTAATACAGTGATCACCAGTGCCATTATACACAGGAGCTCTGTATATAGTGTCAGTGTACAGGTAATACAGTGCTCACCAGTGACATTATACACAGGAGCTCTGTATATAGTGTCAGTGTACAGGTAATACAGTGATCACCAGTGACATTATACACAGGAGCTCTGTATATAGTGTATAGTGTACAGGCAATACAGGGATCACCAGTGACATTATACACAGGAGCTCTGTATATAGTGTCAGTATACAGGTAATACTGGGATCACCAGTGACATTATACACAGGAGCTCTGTATATAGTGTCAGTGTCCAGGTAATACAGGGATCACCAGTTACATTATACACAGGAGCTCTGTATATAGTGTCAATGTACAGGTAATACAGGGATCACCAGTGCCATTATACACAGGAGCTCTGTATATAGTGTCATTGTATAGGTAATACAGTGATCACCAGTGACATTATACACAGGAGCTCTGTATATAGTGTCAGTGTACAGGTAATACAGTGATCACCAGTGCCATTATACACAGGAGCTCTGTATATAGTGTCAGTATACAGGTAATACAGTGATCACCGGTGACATTATACACAGGAGCTCTGTATATAGTGTCAGTATACAGGTAATACAGTGATCACCGGTGACATTATACACAGGAGCTTTGTACATAGTGTGTAGTGTCAGTGTACAGGTAACACACTAGTCCTTCATCTTCGCTTTTTTCCTTCCAGCGCAGACTACCATCACTTCTTCCAGCCATGACTCATCTCTGCATATAATAACAGAGTTATCTAGAGCACCGCTTCCAGAGCACATTCCCCAGTTTTTCACCAACTTCTACACTACGCAGCTGAATACACACGTGAACCCACCATTAATATATAATTAGGTATTATGCAACCCACCATTCGAAATATAAATTTCAATCTATCACTGTACCCTCACTAACTATTAATAGCCACTTTCCCCCACCCAATAAATATATAAATTAATTAGCACATGTACTCTATTCCCAAATTCAATACCAGTCTCACTCCTGCATCCTCAACACCCCCCACTCTGTACCTCCCGCTCCCCCAATTCATTATATTTACATGCCCCCTTTCGCCCCAATTCATTATGTCATGTCCTCTCTCTCCCACCCCCACCCTCTATTCATTATCAGCTGCTGTCCCCCACCCTCCATGCATCATATGCTCTCCCCCACCCTCAATACAGCATCTTTTGCTCTCCCCCACATTCAATACATCATTTACTCTCCCCATGTTCAATGTATCGATATCTGCTGCTCCCGACCCCAATTCATCATTTGTTGTCCCCTACCCTCCACTCTCAATTCATCATCATTTGCTCTCCCCCACCTTCAACACATAATTCTTTACTCTCCCACCCTTAATTCATTATCATTTGCTGTCCCTTACCCTCAACTCATCATTATTTGCTCTCCAGTCCTCATCATTTGCTGTTACCCCCAGTCTCATTTCATCACATTTATTTAATCACTGATAACAAATGAATAAAATCATTCTGAATATAAGAGTGGGAGATATAACCTTGCCAACATGTCTATCAGTTCTGGCATTCTCATGGAGTCGTTTGATAATCATTATCTCCAATACATTACATCTACCTGGCACACACTGAGCAGGGGGTGCAGCGGGACCCCATTCATATGAACTGGGCTGCCTTAGAAGCGGATGCATTACATCAGCATTAGGGAACCTTCACTTTTAGGATTGAGGATGATCCTAAAGGTCTTGGTCACATAGGTTTGACCCGCAATTTATAGTATAAAACAGGACTTCTATTTGGTACTTGTTTGGGGATTTTATCAAGACCGGCTATAAGCTTGCTGGAGTAAAGTAAGCCCAATCTATCAAAAGGCTCATGCCTCTTGGCACATTTGGCACATTTTGGGGGCTGTTTGTGCACCAGAAATAAAATATTTTCCAGCTGTGGGCTGTTTTACATTTTAGCTACAAAGTATGCCAGTTTTCTAGTCATTAAAGTATATTTGTAATGTGGCAGGTGGCCATGCCCTTTTACCTTAGAAAAATGTTGGAGGCACTGTAAAAGGGGCAAAACGCATGCCGGAATTACAAGGTTATTCTCACAATCACATTATTTTTCACAAATCGTAGTGCATACTTATTGTTAATATACAGACGAAGCTCAATATAATGTTTCTTTCCTATTTGTACACTACTAGAACTACAATTCCCAGCAACACTGCTGCCAACTTCTTTCTCTGACGCGGACAAATCAGTGAAACTGCAAATGCCACTTTGTTGATGCACATGGCAGAGGATTATCTTCTGTCAGAGCTGCAGGCACCGCAGAGCTATGATAGAAGAAAACCAGCTGAGAGACCCTGCACTCTGCATGATTGACCAGAGCAGGAGAACTACAGAAGCACAGATCTAAAGGCAATACAGCCTGCAGGCACCGCAGAGCTATGATAGAAGAAACCAGCTGAGAGACCCTGCACTCTGCATGATTGACCACAGCAGGAGAACTACAGAAGCACAGATCTAAAGGCAATACAGCCTGCAAGCACCGCAGAGCTATGATAGAAGAAACCAGCTGAGGGACCCTGCACTCTGCATGATTGACCAGAGCAGGAGAACTACAGAAGCACAGATCTAAAGGCACTACAGCCTGGAGGCACCGCAGAAATATGATAGAAGAAACCAGCTGAGGGACCCTGCACTCTGCATGATTGACCAGAGCAGGAGAACTACAGAAGCACAGATCTAAAGGCAATACAGCCTGCAGGCACCGCAGAGCTATGATAGAAGAAAACCAGCTGAGGGACCCTGCACTCTGCATGATTGACCACAGCAGGAGAACTACAGAAGCACAGATCTAAAGGCAATACAGCCTGCAGGCACCGCAGAGCTATGATAGAAGAAAACCAGCTGAGGGACCCTGCACTCTGCATGATTGACCACAGCAGGAGAACTACAGAAGCACAGATCTAAAGGCAATACAGCCTGCAGGCACCGCAGAGCTATGATAGAAGAAACCAGCTGAGAGACCCTGCACTCTGCATGATTGACCACAGCAGGAGAACTACAGAAGCACAGATCTAAAGGCAATACAGCCTGCAAGCACCGCAGAGCTATGATAGAAGAAACCAGCTGAGGGACCCTGCACTCTGCATGATTGACCAGAGCAGGAGAACTACAGAAGCACAGATCTAAAGGCACTACAGCCTGGAGGCACCGCAGAAATATGATAGAAGAAACCAGCTGAGGGACCCTGCACTCTGCATGATTGACCAGAGCAGGAGAACTACAGAAGCACAGATCTAAAGGCAATACAGCCTGCAGGCACCGCAGAGCTATGATAGAAGAAACCAGCTGAGAGACGCTGCACTCTGCATGATTTACCAGAGCAGGAGAACTACAGAAGCACAGATCTAAATGCAATACAGCCTGCAGGCACCGCAGAGCTAAGATAGAAGAAAACCAGCTGAGGGACCCTGCACTCTGCATGATTGACCAGAGCAGGAGAACTACAGAAGCACAGATCTAAAGGCAATACAGCCTGCAGGCACCGCAGAGCTATGATAGAAGAAACCAGCTGAGAGACCCTGCACTCTGCATGATGGACCAGAGCAGGAGAACTACAGAAGCACAGATCTAAAGGCAATACAGCCTGGAGGCACCGCAGAGCTATGATAGAAGAAACCAGCTGAGAGACCCTGGACTCTGCATGATTGACCAGAGCAGGAGAACTACAGAAGCACAGATCTAAATGCAATACAGCCTGGAGGCACCGCAGAGCTATGATAGAAGAAACCAGCTGAGAGACCCTGCACTCTGCATGATTGACCAGAGCAGGAGAACTACAGAAGCACAGATCTAAATGCAATACAGCCTGGAGGCACCGCAGAGCTATGATAGAAGAAACCAGCTGAGAGACCCTGCACTCTGCATGATTGACCAGAGCAGGAGAACTACAGAAGCACAGATCTAAAGGCAATACAGCCTGCAGGCACCGCAGAGCTATGATAGAAGAAACCAGCTGAGGGACCCTGCACTCTGCATGATTGACCAGAGCAGGAGAACTACAGAAGCACAGATCTAAATGCAATACAGCCTGCAGGCACCGCAGAGCTAAGATAGAAGAAAACCAGCTGAGGGACCCTGCACTCTGCATGATGGACCATAGCAGGAGAACTACAGAAGCACAGATCTAAAGACAATACAGCCTGGAGGCACCGCAGAGCTATGATAGAAGAAAACCAGCTGAGGGACCCCTGCACTCTGCATGATTGACCACAGCAGGAGAACTACAGAAGCACAGATCTAAATGCAATACAGCCTGGAGGCACCGCAGAGCTATGATAGAAGAAAACCAGCTGAGGGATCCTGCACTCTGCATGATTGACCACAGCAGGAGAACTACAGAAGCACAGATCTAAAGGCAATACAGCCTGCAGGCACCGCAGAGCTATGATAGAGGAAACCAGCTGAGGGACCCTGCACTCTGCATGATTGACCACAGCAGGAGAACTACAGAAGCACAGATCTAAATGCAATACAGCCTGGAGGCACCGCAGAGCTATGATAGAAGAAACCAGCTGAGAGACCCTGCACTCTGCATGATGGACCACAGCAGGAGAACTACAGAAGCACTGATCTAAAGGCAATACAGCCTGGAGGCACCGCAGAGCTATGATAGAAGAAACCAGCTGAGAGACCCTGCACTCTGCATGATTGACCACAGCAGGAGAACTACAGAAGCACAGATCTAAAGGCAATACAGCCTGCAGGCACCGCAGAGCTATGATAGAAGAAAACCAGCTGAGGGACCCTGCACTCTGCATGATTGACCACAGCAGGAGAACTACAGAAGCACAGATCTAAAGGCAATACAGCCTGCAGGCACCGCAGAGCTATGATAGAAGAAACCAGCTGAGAGACCCTGCACTCTGCATGATTGACCACAGCAGGAGAACTACAGAAGCACAGATCTAAAGGCAATACAGCCTGCAAGCACCGCAGAGCTATGATAGAAGAAACCAGCTGAGGGACCCTGCACTCTGCATGATTGACCAGAGCAGGAGAACTACAGAAGCACAGATCTAAAGGCAATACAGCCTGCAGGCACCGCAGAGCTATGATAGAAGAAACCAGCTGAGAGACGCTGCACTCTGCATGATTTACCAGAGCAGGAGAACTACAGAAGCACAGATCTAAATGCAATACAGCCTGCAGGCACCGCAGAGCTAAGATAGAAGAAAACCAGCTGAGGGACCCTGCACTCTGCATGATTGACCAGAGCAGGAGAACTACAGAAGCACAGATCTAAAGGCACTACAGCCTGGAGGCACCGCAGAAATATGATAGAAGAAACCAGCTGAGGGACCCTGCACTCTGCATGATTGACCAGAGCAGGAGAACTACAGAAGCACAGATCTAAAGGCAATACAGCCTGCAGGCACCGCAGAGCTATGATAGAAGAAACCAGCTGAGAGACGCTGCACTCTGCATGATTTACCAGAGCAGGAGAACTACAGAAGCACAGATCTAAATGCAATACAGCCTGCAGGCACCGCAGAGCTAAGATAGAAGAAAACCAGCTGAGGGACCCTGCACTCTGCATGATTGACCAGAGCAGGAGAACTACAGAAGCACAGATCTAAAGGCAATACAGCCTGCAGGCACCGCAGAGCTATGATAGAAGAAACCAGCTGAGAGACCCTGCACTCTGCATGATGGACCAGAGCAGGAGAACTACAGAAGCACAGATCTAAAGGCAATACAGCCTGGAGGCACCGCAGAGCTATGATAGAAGAAACCAGCTGAGAGACCCTGGACTCTGCATGATTGACCAGAGCAGGAGAACTACAGAAGCACAGATCTAAATGCAATACAGCCTGGAGGCACCGCAGAGCTATGATAGAAGAAACCAGCTGAGAGACCCTGCACTCTGCATGATTGACCAGAGCAGGAGAACTACAGAAGCACAGATCTAAATGCAATACAGCCTGGAGGCACCGCAGAGCTATGATAGAAGAAACCAGCTGAGAGACCCTGCACTCTGCATGATTGACCAGAGCAGGAGAACTACAGAAGCACAGATCTAAAGGCAATACAGCCTGCAGGCACCGCAGAGCTATGATAGAAGAAACCAGCTGAGGGACCCTGCACTCTGCATGATTGACCAGAGCAGGAGAACTACAGAAGCACAGATCTAAATGCAATACAGCCTGCAGGCACCGCAGAGCTAAGATAGAAGAAAACCAGCTGAGGGACCCTGCACTCTGCATGATGGACCATAGCAGGAGAACTACAGAAGCACAGATCTAAAGACAATACAGCCTGGAGGCACCGCAGAGCTATGATAGAAGAAAACCAGCTGAGGGACCCCTGCACTCTGCATGATTGACCACAGCAGGAGAACTACAGAAGCACAGATCTAAATGCAATACAGCCTGGAGGCACCGCAGAGCTATGATAGAAGAAAACCAGCTGAGGGATCCTGCACTCTGCATGATTGACCACAGCAGGAGAACTACAGAAGCACAGATCTAAAGGCAATACAGCCTGCAGGCACCGCAGAGCTATGATAGAGGAAACCAGCTGAGGGACCCTGCACTCTGCATGATTGACCACAGCAGGAGAACTACAGAAGCACAGATCTAAATGCAATACAGCCTGGAGGCACCGCAGAGCTATGATAGAAGAAACCAGCTGAGAGACCCTGCACTCTGCATGATGGACCACAGCAGGAGAACTACAGAAGCACTGATCTAAAGGCAATACAGCCTGGAGGCACCGCAGAGCTATGATAGAAGAAAACCAGCTGAGAGACCCTGCACTCTGCATGATTGACCACAGCAGGAGAACTACAGAAGCACAGATCTAAATGCAATACAGCCTGGAGGCACCGCAGAGCTATGATAGAAGAAACCAGCTGAGAGACCCTGCACTCTGCATGATGGACCAGAGCAGGAGAACTACAGAAGCACAGATCTAAATGCAATACAGCCTGGAGGCACCGCAGAGCTATGATAGAAGAAACCAGCTGAGGGACCCTGCACTCTGCATGATGGACCACAGCAGGAGAACTACAGAAGCACAGATCTAAATGCAATACAGCCTGGAGGCACCGCAGAGCTATGATAGAAGAAACCAGCTGAGAGACCCTGCACTCTGCATGATTGACCACAGCAGGAGAACTACAGAAGCACAGATCTAAATGCAATACAGCCTGGAGGCACCGCAGAGCTATGATAGAAGAAACCAGCTGAGGGACCCTGCACTCTGCATGATTGACCACAGCAGGAGAACTACAGAAGCACAGATCTAAATGCAATACAGCCTGGAGGCACCGCAGAGCTATGATAGAAGAAACCAGCTGAGAGACCCTGCACTCTGCATGATTGACCACAGCAGGAGAACTACAGAAGCACAGATCTAAATGCAATACAGCCTGGAGGCACCGCAGAGCTATGATAGAAGAAACCAGCTGAGGGACCCTGCACTCTGCATGATGGACCAGAGCAGGAGAACTACAGAAGCACAGATCTAAATGCAATACAGCCTGGAGGCACCGCAGAGCTATGATAGAAGAAACCAGCTGAGAGACCCTGCACTCTGCATGATTGACCAGAGCAGGAGAACTACAGAAGCACAGATCTAAAGGCAATACAGCCTGCAGGCACCGCAGAGCTATGATAGAAGAAAACCAGCTGAGAGACCCTGCACTCTGCATGATTGACCACAGCAGGAGAACTACAGAAGCACAGATCTAAATGCAATACAGCCTGGAGGCACTGCAGAGCTATGATAGAAGAAACCAGCTGAGGGACCCTGCACTCTGCATGACTGACTAGAGCAGGAGAACTACAGAAGCACAGATCTAAAGGCAATACAGCCTGGAGGCACCGCAGAGCTATGATAGAAGAAACCAGCTGAGAGACCCTGCACTCTGCATGATGGACCAGAGCAGGAGAACTACAGAAGCACAGATCTAAATGCAATACAGCCTGGAGGCACCGCAGAGCTATGATAGAAGAAAACCAGCTGAGAGACCCTGCACTCTGCATGATTGACCACAGCAGGAGAACTACAGAAGCACAGATCTAAATGCAATACAGCCTGGAGGCAACGCAGAGCTATGATAGAAGAAACCAGCTGAGGGACCCTGCACTCTGCATGACTGACCAGAGCAGGAGAACTACAGAAGCACAGATCTAAAGGCAATACAGCCTGGAGGCACCGCAGAGCTATGATAGAAGAAACCAGCTGAGAGACCCTGCACTCTGCATGATTGACCACAGCAGGAGAACTACAGAAGCACAGATCTAAATGCAATACAGCCTGCAGGCACCGCAGAGCTATGATAGAAGAAACCAGCTGAGAGACCCTGCACTCTGCATGATTGACCACAGCAGGAGAACTACAGAAGCACAGATCTAAATGCAATACAGCCTGCAGGCACCGCAGAGCTATGATAGAAGAAACCAGCTGAGAGACCCTGCACTCTGCATGATGGACCACAGCAGGAGAACTACAGAAGCACTGATCTAAAGGCAATACAGCCTGGAGGCACCGCAGAGCTATGATAGAAGAAACCAGCTGAGAGACCCTGCACTCTGCATGATTGACCAGAGCAGGAGAACTACAGAAGCATAGATCTAAATGCAATACAGCCTGGAGGCACCGCAGAGCTATGATAGAAGAAAACCAGCTGAGAGACCCTGCACTCTGCATGATTGACCACAGCAGGAGAACTACAGAAGCACAGATCTAAATGCAATACAGCCTGGAGGCACCGCAGAGCTATGATAGAAGAAACCAGCTGAGAGACCCTGCACTCTGCATGATTGACCACAGCAGGAGAACTACAGAAGCACAGATCTAAATGCAATACAGCCTGGAGGCACCGCAGAGCTATGATAGAAGAAACCAGCTGAGAGACCCTGCACTCTGCATGATTGACCAGAGCAGGAGAACTACAGAAGCACAGATCTAAATGCAATACAGCCTGGAGGCACCGCAGAGCTATGATAGAAGAAACCAGCTGAGAGACCCTGCACTATGCATGATTGACCAGAGCAGGAGAACTACAGAAGCACAGATCTAAATGCAATACAGCCTGGAGGCACCGCAGAGCTATGATAGAAGAAACCAGCTGAGAGACCCTGCACTCTGCATGATTGACCACAGCAGGAGAACTACAGAAGCACAGATCTAAATGCAATACAGCCTGGAGGCACCGCAGAGCTATGATAGAAGAAACCAGCTGAGAGACCCTGCACTCTGCATGATTGACCACAGCAGGAGAACTACAGAAGCACAGATCTAAATGCAATACAGCCTGGAGGCACCGCAGAGCTATGATAGAAGAAACCAGCTGAGGGACCCTGCACTCTGCATGACTGACCAGAGCAGGAGAACTACAGAAGCACAGATCTAAAGGCAATACAGCCTGGAGGCACCGCAGAGCTATGATAGAAGAAACCAGCTGAGGGACCCTGCACTCTGCATGATTGACCACAGCAGGAGAACTACAGAAGCACAGATCTAAATGCAATACAGCCTGGAGGCACCGCAGAGCTAGGATAGAAGAAACCAGCTGAGAGACCCTGCACTCTGCATGATGGACCAGAGCAGGAGAACTACAGAAGCACAGATCTAAATGCAATACAGCCTGCAGGCACCGCAGAGCTATGATAGAAGAAACCAGCTGAGAGACCCTGTACTCTGCATGATGGACCAGAGCAGGAGAACTACAGAAGCACAGATCTAAACGCAATACAGCCTGCAGGCACAGCAGAGCTATGATAGAAGAAAACCAGCTGAGAGACCCTGCACTCTGCATGATGGACCACAGCAGGAGAACTACAGAAGCACAGATCTAAAGGCAATACAGCCTGCAGGCACCGCAGAGCTATGATAGAAGAAAACCAGCTGAGGGACCCTGCACTCTGCATGATTGACCAGAGCAGGAGAACTACAGAAGCACAGATCTAAATGCAATACAGCCTGGAGACACCGCAGAGCTATGATAGAAGAAACCAGCTGAGAGACCCTGCACTCTGCATGATGGACCACAGCAGGAGAACTACAGAAGCACTGATCTAAAGGCAATACAGCCTGGAGGCACCGCAGATCTATGATAGAAGAAAACCAGCTGAGGGACCCCTGCACTCTGCATGATTGACCACAGCAGGAGAACTACAGAAGCACAGATCTAAATGCAATACAGCCTGCAGGCACCGCAGAGCTATGATAGAAGAAACCAGCTGAGAGACCCTGCACTCTGCATGATTGACCAGAGCAGGAGAACTACAGAAGCACTGATCTAAAGGCAATACAGCCTGGAGGCACCGCAGAGCTATGATAGAAGAAAACCAGCTGAGAGACCCTGCACTCTGCATGATTGACCAGAGCAGGAGAACTACAGAAGCACTGATCTAAAGGCAATACAGCCTGGAGGCACCGCAGAGCTATGATAGAAGAAACCAGCTGAGAGACCCTGCACTCTGCATGATTGACCACAGCAGGAGAACTACAGAAGCACAGATCTAAATGCAATACAGCCTGGAGGCACCGCAGAGCTATGATAGAAGAAACCAGCTGAGGGACCCTGCACTCTGCATGATTGACCACAGCAGGAGAACTACAGAAGCACTGATCTAAAGGCAATACAGCCTGGAGGCACCGCAGAGCTATGATAGAAGAAAACCAGCTGAGAGACCCTGCACTCTGCATGATTGACCACAGCAGGAGAACTACAGAAGCACTGATCTAAAGGCAATACAGCCTGGAGGCACCGCAGAGCTATGATAGAAGAAAACCAGCTGAGAGACCCTGCACTCTGCATGATTGACCACAGCAGGAGAACTACAGAAGCACAGATCTAAAGGCAATACAGCCTGGAGGCACCGCAGAGCTATGATAGAAGAAACCAGCTGAGAGACCCTGCACTCTGCATGATGGACCAGAGCAGGAGAACTACAGAAGCACAGATCTAAATGCAATACAGCCTGGAGGCATCGCAGAGCTATGATAGAAGAAACCAGCTGAGGGACCCTGCACTCTGCATGATTGACCAGAGCAGGAGAACTACAGAAGCACAGATCTAAATGCAATACAGCCTGGAGGCATCGCAGAGCTATGATAGAAGAAACCAGCTGAGAGACCCTGCACTCTGCATGATGGACCAGAGCAGGAGAACTACAGAAGCACAGATCTAAATGCAATACAGCCTGGAGGCACCGCAGAGCTATGATAGAAGAAACCAGCTGAGAGACCCTGCACTCTGCATGATTGACCACAGCAGGAGAACTACAGAAGCACAGATCTAAATGCAATACAGCCTGCAGGCACCGCAGAGCTATGATAGAAGAAACCAGCTGAGAGACCCTGCACTCTGCATGATGAACCACAGCAGGAGAACTACAGAAGCACAGATCTAAAGGCAATACAGCCTGCAGGCACCGCAGAGCTATGATAGAAGAAACCAGCTGAGAGACCCTGCACTCTGCATGATTGACCAGAGCAGGAGAACTACAGAAGCACAGATCTAAAGGCAATACAGCCTGCAGGCACCGCAGAGCTATGATAGAAGAAAACCAGCTGAGAGACCGTGCACTCTGCATGATGGACCACAGCAGGAGAACTACAGAAGCACAGATCTAAAGGCAATACAGCCTGGAGGCACCGCAGAGCTATGATAGAAGAAACCAGCTGAGAGACCCTGCACTCTGCATGATTTACCAGAGCAGGAGAACTACAGAAGCACAGATCTAAATGCAATACAGCCTGGAGGCACCGCAGAGCTATGATAGAAGAAACCAGTTGAGAGACCCTGCACTCTGCATGATTTACCAGAGCAGGAGAACTACAGAAGCACAGATCTAAATGCAATACAGCCTGGAGGCACCGCAGAGCTATGATAGAAGAAACCAGCTGAGAGACCCTGCACTCTGCATGACTGACCAGAGCAGGAGAACTACAGAAGCACAGATCTAAAGGCAATACAGCCTGCAGGCACCGCAGAGCTATGATAGAAGAAAACCAGCTGAGGGACCCTGCACTCTGCATGATTGACCACAGCAGGAGAACTACAGAAGCACAGATCTAAAGGCAATACAGCCTGGAGACACCGCAGAGCTATGATAGAAGAAACCAGCTGAGAGACCCTGCACTCTGCATGATGGACCAGAGCAGGAGAACTACAGAAGCACAGATCTAAATGCAATACAGCCTGGAGGCACCGCAGAGCTATGATAGAAGAAACCAGCTTAGAGGCCCTGCACTCTGCATGATGGACCAGAGCAGGAGAACTACAGAAGCACAGATCTAAATGCAATACAGCCTGGAGACACCGCAGAGCTATGATAGAAGAAACCAGCTGAGAGACCCTGCACTCTGCATGATGGACAAGAGAAGGAGAACTGCAGAAGCACAGATCTAAAGGCAATACAGCCTGCAGGCACCGCAGAGCTATGATAGAAGAAACCAGCTGAGAGACCCTGCACTCTGCATGATGGACCAGAGCAGGAGAACTACAGAAGCACAGATCTAAAGGCAATACAGCCTGCAGGCACAGCAGAGCTATGATAGAAGAAAACCAGCTGAGAGACCGTGCACTCTGCATGATGGACCACAGCAGGAGAACTACAGAAGCACAGATCTAAATGCAATACAGCCTGGAGGCACCGCAGAGCTATGATAGAAGAAACCAGTTGAGAGACCCTGCACTCTGCATGATTTACCAGAGCAGGAGAACTACAGAAGCACAGATCTAAATGCAATACAGCCTGGAGGCACCGCAGAGCTATGATAGAAGAAACCAGCTGAGAGACCCTGCACTCTGCATGATTGACCAGAGCAGGAGAACTACAGAAGCACAGATCTAAAGGCAATACAGCCTGGAGGCACCGCAGAGCTATGATAGAAGAAACCAGCTGAGGGACCCTGCACTCTGCATGATTGACCAGAGCAGGAGAACTACAGAAGCACAGATCTAAAGGCAATACAGCCTGCAGGCACCGCAGAGCTTTGATAGAAGAAACCAGCTGAGAGACCCTGCACTCTGCATGATTGACCAGAGCAGGAGAACTACAGAAGCACAGATCTAAATGCAATACAGCCTGCAGACACCGCAGAGCTATGATAGAAGAAACCAGCTGAGGGACCCTGCACTCTGCATGATTGACCACAGCAGGAGAACTACAGAAGCACAGATCTAAAGGCAATACAGCCTGCAGGCACCGCAGAGCTATGATAGAAGAAACCAGCTGAGGGACCCTGCACTCTGCATGATTGACCACAGCAGGAGAACTACAGAAGCACAGATCTAAATGCAATACAGCCTGCAGGCACCGCAGAGCTATGATAGAAGAAAATCAGCTGAGGGACCCTGCACTCTGCATGATTGACCACAGCAGGAGAACTACAGAAGCACAGATCTAAAGGCAATACAGCCTGCAGGCACCGCAGAGCTATTATAGAAGAAACCAGCTGAGAGACCCTGCACTCTGCATGATTGACCAGAGCAGGAAAACTACAGAAGCACAGATCTAAATGCAATACAGCCTGGAGGCACCGCAGAGCTATGATAGAAGAAACCAGCTGAGAGACCCTGCACTCTGCATGATTGACCAGAGCAGGAGAACTACAGAAGCTCAGATCTAAATGCAATACAGCCTGCAGGCACCGCAGAGCTATGATAGAAGAAACCAGCTGAGAGACCCTGCACTCTGCATGACTGACCAGAGCAGGAGAACTACAGAAGCACAGATCTAAATGCAATACAGCCTGGAGGCACCGCAGAGCTATGATAGAAGAAACCAGCTGAGAGACCCTGCACTCTGCATGATTGACCACAGCAGGAAAACTACAGAAGCACAGATCTAAAGGCAATACAGCCTGCAGGCACCGCAGAGCTATGATAGAAGAAACCAGCTGAGAGACCCTGCACTCTGCATGATTGACCACAGGAGGAGAACTACAGAAGCACAGATCTAAATGCAATACAGCCTGGAGGCACCGCAGAGCTATGATAGAAGAAAACCAGCTGAGGGACCCTGCACTCTGCATGATTGACCACAGCAGGAAAACTACAGAAGCACAGATCTAAAGACAATACAGCCTGCAGGCACCGCAGAGCTATGATAGAAGAAACCAGCTGAGAGACCCTGCACTCTGCATGATTGACCACAGCAGGAGAACTACAGAAGCACAGATCTAAATGCAATACAGCCTGGAGGCACCGCAGAGCTATGATAGAAGAAACCAGCTGAGAGACCCTGCACTCTGCATGATTGACCAGAGCAGGAGAACTACAGAAGCACAGATCTAAAGGCAATACAGCCTGGAGGCACCGCAGAGCTATGATAGAAGAAACCAGCTGAGGGACCCTGCACTCTGCATGATTGACCAGAGCAGGAGAACTACAGAAGCACAGATCTAAATGCAATACAGCCTGGAGGCACCGCAGAGCTATGATAGAAGAAAACCAGCTGAGGGACCCTGCACTCTGCATGATTGACCACAGCAGGAGAACTACAGAAGCACAGATCTAAAGGCAATACAGCCTGGAGACACCGCAGAGCTATGATAGAAGAAACCAGCTGAGAGACCCTGCACTCTGCATGATGGACCAGAGCAGGAGAACTACAGAAGCACAGATCTAAATGCAATACAGCCTGGAGGCACCGCAGAGCTATGATAGAAGAAACCAGCTGAGAGACCCTGCACTCTGCATGATGGACCAGAGCAGGAGAACTACAGAAGCACAGATCTAAATGCAATACAGCCTGGAGGCACCGCAGAGCTATGATAGAAGAAACCAGCTGAGAGACCCTGGACTCTGCATGATTGACCAGAGCAGGAGAACTACAGAAGCACAGATCTAAAGGCAATACAGCCTGCAGGCACCGCAGAGCTATGATAGAAGAAAACCAGCTGAGGGACCCTGCACTCTGCATGATTGACCACAGCAGGAGAACTACAGAAGCACAGATCTAAAGGCAATACAGCCTGGAGACACCGCAGAGCTATGATAGAAGAAACCAGCTGAGAGACCCTGCACTCTGCATGATGGACCAGAGCAGGAGAACTACAGAAGCACAGATCTAAATGCAATACAGCCTGGAGGCACCGCAGAGCTATGATAGAAGAAACCAGCTGAGAGACCCTGCACTCTGCATGATGGACCAGAGCAGGAGAACTACAGAAGCACAGATCTAAATGCAATACAGCCTGGAGGCACCGCAGAGCTATGATAGAAGAAACCAGCTGAGAGGCCCTGCACTCTGCATGATGGACCAGAGCAGGAGAACTACAGAAGCACAGATCTAAATGCAATACAGCCTGGAGACACCGCAGAGCTATGATAGAAGAAACCAGCTGAGAGACCCTGCACTTTGCATGATGGACAAGAGAAGGAGAACTGCAGAAGCACAGATCTAAAGGCAATACAGCCTGCAGGCACCGCAGAGCTATGATAGAAGAAACCAGCTGAGAGACCCTGCACTCTGCATGATGGACCAGAGCAGGAGAACTACAGAAGCACAGATCTAAATGCAATACAGCCTGGAGACAACGCAGAGCTATGATAGAAGAAACCAGCTGAGAGACCCTGCACTCTGCATGACTGACCAGAGCAAGAGAACTACAGAAGCCCAGATCTAAAGGCAATACAGCCTGCAGGCACCGCAGAGCTATGATAGAAGAAAAGCAGCTGAGAGACCTTGCACTCTGCATAATTGACCACAGCAGGAGAACTACAGAAGCACAGATCTAAATGCAATACAGCCTGGAGGCACCGCAGAGCTATGATAGAAGAAACCAGCTGAGAGACCCTGCACTCTGCATGAATGACCACAGCAGGAGAACTACAGAAACACAGATCTAAATGCAATACAGCCTGGAGGCACCGCAGAGCTATGATAGAAGAAACCAGCTGAGAGACCCTGCACTCTGCATGATTGACCAGAGCAGGAGAACTACAGAAGCACAGATCTAAAGGCAATACAGCCTGGAGGCACCGCAGAGCTATGATAGAAGAAACCAGCTGAGAGACCCTGCACTCTGCATGATTGACCAGAGCAGGAGAACTACAGAAGCACAGATCTAAATGCAATACAGCCTGGAGACACCGCAGAGCTATGATAGAAGAAACCAGCTGAGAGACCCTGCACTCTGCATGATTGACCACAGCAGGAGAACTACAGAAGCACAGATCTAAATGCAATACAGCCTGGAGACACCGCAGAGCTATGATAGAAGAAACCAGCTGAGGGACCCTGCACTCTGCATGATTGACCAGAGCAGGAGAACTACAGAAGCACAGATCTAAATGCAATACAGCCTGGAGGCACCGCAGAGCTATGATAGAAGAAAACCAGCTGAGGGACCCTGCACTCTGCATGATTGACCAGAGCAGGAGAACTACAGAAGCACAGATCTAAATGCAATACAGCCTAGAGGCACCACAGAGCTATGATAGAAGAAACCAGCTGAGAGACCCTGCACTCTGCATGATTGACCACAGCAGGAGAACTACAGAAGCACAGATCTAAAGGCAATACAGCCTGCAGGCACCGCAGAGCTATGATAGAAGAAACCAGCTGAGAGACCCTGCACTCTGCATGATGGACCAGAGCAGGAGAACTACAGAAGCACAGATCTAAATGCAATACAGCCTGGAGACACCGAAGAGCTATGATAGAAGAAACCAGCTGAGGGACCCTGCACTCTGCATGATTGACCAGAGCAGGAGAACTACAGAAGCACAGATCTAAATGCAATACAGCCTGGAGGCACCGCAGAGCTATGATAGAAGAAACCAGCTGAGAGACCCTGCACTCTGCATGATTGACCACAGCAGGAGAACTACTGAAGCACAGATCTAAAGGCAATACAGCCTGCAGGCACCGCAGAGCTATGATAGAAGAAACCAGCTGAGAGACCCTGCACTCTGCATGATGGACCAGAGCAGGAGAACTACAGAAGCACAGATCTAAATGCAATACAGCCTGGAGACACCGAAGAGCTATGATAGAAGAAACCAGCTGAGAGACCCTGCACTCTGCATGATTGACCAGAGCAGGAGAACTACAGAAGCACAGATCTAAATGCAATACAGCCTGGAGGAACCGCAGAGCTATGATAGAAGAAACCAGCTGAGGGACCCTGCACTCTGCATGATTGACCAGAGCAGGAGAACTACAGAAGCACAGATCTAAATGCAATACAGCCTGGAGGAACCGCAGAGCTATGATAGAAGAAACCAGCTGAGGGACCCTGCACTCTGCATGATTGACCAGAGCAGGAGAACTACAGAAGCACAGATTTAAATGCAATACAGTCTGCAGGCACCGCAGAGCTATGATAGAAGAAACCAGCTGAGAGACCCTGCACTCTGCATGATTGACCACAGCAGGAGAACTACAGAAGCACAGATCTAAAGGCAATACAGCCTGCAGGCACCGCAGAGCTATGATAGAAGAAACCAGCTGAGAGACCCTGCACTCTGCATGATGGACCAGAGCAGGAGAACTACAGAAGCACAGATCTAAATGCAATACAGCCTGCAGGCACCACAGAGCTATGATAGAAGAAACCAGCTGAGAGACCCTGCACTCTGCATGATTGACCACAGCAGGAGAACTACAGAAGCACAGATCTAAAGGCAATACAGCCTGCAGGCACCGCAGAGCTATGATAGAAGAAACCAGCTGAGAGACCCTGCACTCTGCATGATGGACCAGAGCAGGAGAACTACAGAAGCACAGATCTAAAGGCAATACAGCCTGCAGGCACCGCAGAGCTATGATAGAAGAAACCAGCTGAGAGACCCTGCACTCTGCATGATTGACCACAGCAGGAGAACTACAGAAGCACAGATCTAAATGCAATACAGCCTGGAGACACCGCAGAGCTATGATAGAAGAAACCAGCTGAGAGACCCTGCACTCTGCATGATTGACCACAGCAGGAGAACTACAGAAGCACAGATCTAAATGCAATACAGCCTGGAGGCACCGCAGAGCTATGATAGAAGAAACCAGCTGAGAGACCCTGCACTCTGCATGATTGACCAGAGCAGGAGAACTACAGAAGCACAGATCTAAATGCAATACAGCCTGGAGGCACCGCAGAGCTATGATAGAAGAAAACCAGCTGAGGGACCCTGCACTCTGCATGATTGACCACAGCAGGAGAACTACAGAAGCACAGATCTAAAGGCAATACAGCCTGCAGGCACCGCAGAGCTATGATAGAAGAAACCAGCTGAGAGACCCTGCACTCTGCATGATTGACCAGAGCAGGAGAACTACAGAAGCACAGATCTAAATGCAATACAGCCTGGAGGCACCGCAGAGCTATGATAGAAGAAACCAGCTGAGAGACCCTGCACTCTGCATGATTGACCAGAGCAGGAGAACTACAGAAGCACAGATCTAAATGCAATACAGCCTGGAGGCACCGCAGAGCTATGATAGAAGAAAACCAGCTGAGGGACCCTGCACTCTGCATGATTGACCAGAGCAGGAGAACTACAGAAGCACAGATGTAAATGCAATACAGCCTAGAGGCACCGCAGAGCTATGATAGAAGAAACCAGCTGAGAGACCCTGCACTCTGCATGATTGACCACAGCAGGAGAACTACAGAAGCACAGATCTAAATGCAATACAGCCTGGAGGCACCGCAGAGCTATGATAGAAGAAACCAGCTGAGAGACCCTGGACTCTGCATGATTGACCAGAGCAGGAGAACTACAGAAGCACAGATCTAAATGCAATACAGCCTGCAGGCACCGCAGAGCTATGATAGAAGAAACCAGCTGAGGGACCCTGCACTCTGCATGATTGACCAGAGCAGGAGAACTACAGAAGCACAGATCTAAATGCAATACAGCCTGCAGGCACCGCAGAGCTATGATAGAAGAAACCAGCTGAGGGACCCTGCACTCTGCATGATTGACCAGAGCAGGAGAACTACAGAAGCACAGATCTAAATGCAATACAGCCTGCAGGCACCGCAGAGCTATGATAGAAGAAACCAGCTGAGGGACCCTGCACTCTGCATGATTGACCAGAGCAGGAGAACTACAGAAGCACAGATCTAAATGCAATACAGCCTAGAGGCACCGCAGAGCTATGATAGAAGAAACCAGCTGAGAGACCCTGCACTCTGCATGATTGACCACAGCAGGAGAACTACAGAAGCACAGATCTAAATGCAATACAGCCTGGAGGCACCGCAGAGCTATGATAGAAGAAACCAGCTGAGAGACCCTGCACTCTGCATGATTGACCACAGCAGGAGAACTACAGAAGCACAGATCTAAATGCAATACAGCCTGGAGGCACCGCAGAGCTATGATAGAAGAAACCAGCTGAGAGACCCTGCACTCTGCATGATTGACCACAGCAGGAGAACTACAGAAGCACAGATCTAAAGGCAATACAGCCTGCAGGCACCGCAGAGCTATGATAGAAGAAACCAGCTGAGAGACCCTGCACTCTGCATGATGGACCAGAGCAGGAGAACTACAGAAGCACAGATCTAAAGGCAATACAGCCTGGAGGCACAGCAGAGCTATGATAGAAGAAAACCAGCTGAGAGACCGTGCACTTTGCATGATTGACCACAGCAGGAGAACTACAGAAGCACAGATCTAAATGCAATACAGCCTGCAGGCACCGCAGAGCTATGATAGAAGAAACCAGCTGAGGGACCCTGCACTCTGCATGATTGACCACAGCAGGAGAGCTACAGAAGCTCAGATCTAAATGCAATACAGCCTGGAGGCACCACAGAGCTATGATAGAAGAAAACCAGCTGAGAGACCCTGCACTCTGCATGATTGACCAGAGCAGGAGAACTACAGAAGCACAGATCTAAATGCAATACAGCCTGGAGGCACCACAGAGCTATGATAGAAGAAACCAGCTGAGAGACCCTGCACTCTGCATGATTGACCAGAGCAGGAGAACTACAGAAGCTCAGATCTAAATGCAATACAGCCTGCAGGCACCGCAGAGCTATGATAGAAGAAAACCAGCTGAGAGACCCTGCACTCTGCATGATTGACCAGAGCAGGAGAACTACAGAAGCACAGATCTAAATGCAATACAGCCTGCAGGCACCGCAGAGCTATGATAGAAGAAACCGGCTGAGAGACCCTGCACTCTGCATGATTGACCAGAGCAGGAGAACTACAGAAGCACAGATCTAAATGCAATACAGCCTGGAGGCACCGCAGAGCTATGATAGAAGAAACCAGCTGAGAGACCCTGCACTCTGCATGATTGACCAGAGCAGGAGAACTACAGAAGCACAGATCTAAAGGCAATACAGCCTGCAGGCACCGCAGAGCTATGATAGAAGAAACCAGCTGAGAGACCCTGCACTCTGCATGATGGACCACAGGAGGAGAACTACAGAAGCACAGATCTAAATGCAATACAGCCTGGAGGCACCGCAGAGCTATGATAGAAGAAACCAGCCGAGAGACCCTGCACTCTGCATGATGGACCACAGCAGGAGAACTACAGAAGCACAGATCTAAATGCAATACAGCCTGGAGGCACCGCAGAGCTATGATAGAAGAAACCAGCTGAGAGACCCTGCACTCAGCATGACTGACCACAGCAGGAGAACTACAGAAGCACAGATCTAAATGCAATACAGCCTGCAGGCACCGCAGAGCTATGATAGAAGAAACCAGCTGAGAGACCCTGCACTCTGCATGATTGACCAGAGCAGGAGAACTACAGAAGCACAGATCTAGATGCAATACAGCCTGCAGGCACCGCAGAGCTATGATAGAAGAAACCAGCTGAGAGACCCTGCACTCTGCATGATTGACCAGAGCAGGAAAACTACAGAAGCTCAGATCTAAATGCAATACAGCCTGGAGGCACCGCAGAGCTATGATAGAAGAAACCAGCTGAGAGACCCTGCTCTCTGCATGATTGACCAGAGCAGGAGAACTACAGAAGCACAGATGTAAATGCAATACAGCCTGCAGGCACCGCAGAGCTATGATAGAAGAAAACCAGCTGAGAGACCCTGCACTCTGCATGATTGACCACAGCAGTAGAACTACAGAAGCACAGATCTAAATGCAATACAGCCTGGAGGCACCGCAGAGCTATGATAGAAGAAACCAGCTGAGAGACCCTGCTCTCTGCATGATTGACCAGAGCAGGAGAACTACAGAAGCACAGATCTAAATGCAATACAGCCTGCAGGCACCGCAGAGCTATGGTAGAAGAAACCAGCTGAGAGACCCTGCACTCTGCATGATGGACCAGAGCAGGAGAACTACAGAAGCACAGATCTAAAGGCAATACAGCCTGCAGGCACCGCAGAGCTATTGACGCGCCCCTGGGCCTGTGTCGCGTTGCGCACGCGGGAGCTTACCCGGAGCCGGATCTCTTGAGGGTTGTAGTCTCGTGGCGGTGATCCGGTCCGTGCCCAGGGAGTCAGACTAAGTGGCGCTGTATTAGCGGTAGATGTTAGACGACTACGCCACCCGTTGAGTACAGCTAAGGAGCTGCTGCTGCAGGGCAGACCGCTGAGGCCGGTGGTAGGATTGTGCAGCGTGATAGTATAACCCCCAACGGGAGGGGTATGGCCTCATGGCAGCCGACGTGGATGATGGGGGTAGCAGGAACCACTCGGAGACGGTACGGTGTAGTTCAGGGTCTTTACTGGTGACAAAGATAGACCCTCCCGGAGTACTGGCTAGCGATTGGGGCCTGGTCAGTCCTTGAGCAGATGGGATCTCCCCTGGCCAGGCGGAGTTGTAGGCCTCCCAAACTAACGATACTCTTCCGGCTACCTTGCTAGAGGCGGGTATAAGTAGCCCACGTCCCTGAGTGTACCGTGTGGTGCTCACCCGTATGGCCGGTGACTCGGGGCCTTCTAGTAGCTTCCGCTCCACGACGGCGGTGCTGGTCCCACGCGTGTGACCGTGCCTTCGGGTTTCTGGGCCAGAGGACCTGCAATCCCCTGCCGGTCGGTTTCTGCTGCTGGATAGGAGTTAGTCCCCACAGCCTCGGACTCCGGGTCCGGTGATAACTTCTCAGTCAGGGCGAGCTCTGCAGCTGCCAGCCCCTGACTCCTTGTAGCACTGCTCCCACAGAGCTCCTGATGTTCTTTTCCTATATCTGCTTCTCTGTCTCTACTTCTTCTCTACTCACTAACCCTGCCTCAGCCCTAGTTTTATATAGGGGAAGTTCTTCCCCTCCCAGGACTGGGCAGGAGGTGTGGCATGCATAGGATTCCTGACCAAGAGACCTTCCACCTGCTCTCAGACGTAATATCTCTATCACTGTGGCAACCAGACCCCTGGGGTGCCACATTCCCGCCTAGTGAAATTTAGTACTCCGGGACTAAACATATTTTTAGAAAAACATAACAAGGTATAAACAATAATAATACAATAAGAAAAACACATAAAGATGGTTACGGCGTGTCCGCAACCGGGTGCAGTTTTGAAGAAAAGCAAGGTGTCCATTTCACCAAAACAGGGAGACGTAACCAGGTAGGGGTCTGTCCTGCCCCGAGTCCTTAACAGTCTTTAGTCCATTCCTAGGTTACGCTCCAACCAATTGTACAAGGATTCCCGGTAAATCCACCAAGGACTCCTAAAAATAACTAGAAACACATAATTATTTACAGGATATGGCCGCTCTCAGTCCTCGGCCAGGTAGAGGGAAAGAACGACCGCTCTCAGTCCTCGGTCAGTGGGGATAAGGAATGGCTGCTCACAGTCCTCAGCCTGGTTTAAGATAGGGGCACATGGGGAACAATTCACTAATCCCAACGGGGACCATATTTTAATTAGCAGCAGTCCTTGTACCCTTACGGGTAACTATTTACAGCTCTTTATTCACGCTACTTCCCTTCAGTAGCTATGTCCTCTTTGTGCTCCCTCCTGAGGGTAGTCCTCAGACCCGTCCGGGTCCTCTTAGCTTTCCTCATATTGGTAGTACTGCAGCTCCTCCTCGGTTAGCTGGGTTAGTATTTCTGCGACAGTCCTCCTCCCAGGTGGCCAGGACTTTACCTCCCTTTGGGCTGTCCCGGTTAATTGGGCCACCAGGATGCTCACTTTTTGCTCCTCTGTGAGGGGATACACCTGGAAGAGGCTATCCAGCTTTTCTCTAAAGTCATGCAGAGTATGTGACTCCCCTGAGTACTGGGGTAGCCAGGCTGCCCCCGGGATATAGGGCATGGTGAAAGGCATGACCGCAACAGCCGTGGCGCTGGCGGGGGTTGAAGCGGTGAAGCTCTCCTCCGTATCCGGCATCCTTCTCCCCCCTAGTGGACCGTGGCCTACCTTGCGATGATCCTCTTCCGTAGGCCGCGGCTCCGCAGTGGATCGTCAGGGTTGAGGACCTTCCGTCGCGCTCCTGTGACGTCGGCGTCTGCTGGGCTCCTTCCAGGACCTCATGCAACGTCCGGACGTGAGGCGGGGCTTCAGTTCTCGCGCGCTTTCGGAGTCCACGCCCCTCTTCTTCGCGCGCGGCGTCCTCAAGATGGCGTCCAATGGCGGGAAAACTCCACGTATGGCGGGAAGATGGCGCCGGATGGCGGGAAAACTCCACCGATGGCGGGAAGGAAGCGGAAGATGGCGCCGGATGGCGGGAATCTTCACCACAGGTAAGTTTGAACAGTCTTTTTCAGGCACGCAGTTCCCGGTGGTTGCGGGCACGAGATCCTGCCGACTACGCCAAAATTTGACGCGCCCCTGGGCCTGTGTCGCGCTGCGTTGCGCACGCGGGAGCTTACCCGGAGCCGGATCTCTTGAGGGTTGTAGTCTCGTGGCGGTGATCCGGTCCGTGCCCAGGGAGTCAGACTAAGTGGCGCTGTATTAGCGGTAGATGTTGGACGACTACGCCACCCGTTGAGTACAGCTAAGGAGCTGCTGCTGCAGGGCAGACCGCTGAGGCCGGTGGTAGGATTGTGCAGCGTGATAGTATAACCCCCAACGGGAGGGGTATGGCCTCAGGGCAGCCGACGTGGATGATGGGGGTAGCAGGAACCACTCGGAGACGGTACGGTGTAGTTCAGGGTCTATACTGGTGACAAAGATAGACCCTCACGGAGTACTGGCTAGCGATTGGGGCCTGGTCAGTCCTTGAGCAGATGGGATCTCCCCTGGCCAGGCGGAGTTGTAGGCCTCCCAAACTAACGATACTCTTCCGGCTACCTTGCTAGAGGCGGGTATAAGTAGCCCACGTCCCTGAGTGTACCGTGTGGTGCTCACCCGTATGGCCGGTGACTCGGGGCCTTCTAGTAGCTTCCGCTCCACGACGGCGGTGCTGGTCCCACGCGTGTGACCGTGCCTTCGGGTTTCTGGGCCAGAGGACCTGCAATCCCCTGCCGGTCGGTTTCTGCTGCTGGATAGGAGTTAGTCCCCACAGCCTCGGACTCCGGGTCCGGTGATAACTTCTCAGTCAGGGCGAGCTCTGCAGCTGCCAGCCCCTGACTCCTTGTAGCACTGCTCCCACAGAGCTCCTGATGTTCTTTTCCTATATCTGCTTCTCTGTCTCTACTTCTTCTCTACTCACTAACCCTGCCTCAGCCCTAGTTTTATATAGGGGAAGTTCTCCCCCTCCCAGGACTGGGCAGGAGGTGTGGCATGCATAGGATTCCTGACCAAGAGACCTCCCACCTGCTCTCAGACGTAATATCTCTATCACTGTGGCAACCAGACCCCTGGGGTGCCACACTATGATAGAAGAAAACCAGCTGAGAGACCCTGCACTCTGCATGATTGACCAGAGCAGGAGAACTACAGAAGCACAGATCTAAATGCAATACAGCCTGGAGGCACCGCAGAGCTATGATAGAAGAAACCAGCTGAGAGACCCTGCACTCTGCATGATTGACCAGAGCAGGAGAACTACAGAAGCACAGATCTAAATGCAATACAGCTTGGAGGCACCGAAGAGCTATGATAGAAGAAAACCAGCTGAGAGACCCTGCACTCTGCATGATTGACCACAGCAGGAGAACTACAGAAGCACAGATCTAAAGGCAATACAGCCTAGAGTCACCGCAGAGCTATGATAGAAGAAACCAGCTGAGAGACCCTGCACTCTGCATGATTGACCAGAGCAGGAGAACTAAAGAAGCACAGATCTAAAGGCAATACAGCCTGCAGACACCGCAGAGCTATGATAGAAGAAACCAGCTGAGAGACCCTGCACTCTGCATGACTGACCACAGCAGGAAAACTACAGAAGAACAGATCTAAATGCAATACAGCATGCAGGCACCGCAGAGCTATGATAGAAGAAACCAGCTGAGAGACCCTGCACTCTGCATGACTGACCACAGCAGGAGAACTACAGAAGCACAGATCTAA
The DNA here is from genome assembly GCF_046119375.1 of Phyllobates terribilis. Lineage (NCBI taxonomy): Eukaryota > Metazoa > Chordata > Amphibia > Anura > Dendrobatidae > Phyllobates > Phyllobates terribilis. The sequence goes on from NW_027364333.1 coordinate 117,848, forward strand.
AGGCAATACAGCGTGCAGGCACCGCAGAGCTATGATAGAAGAAACCAGCTGAGAGACCCTGCACTCTGCATGACTGACCACAGCAGGAGAACTACAGAAGCACAGATCTAAAGGCAATACAGCCTGCAGGCACCGCAGAGCTATGATAGAAGAAACCAGCTGAGAGACCCTGCACTCTGCATGACTGACCACAGCAGGAGAACTACAGAAGCACAGATCTAAAGGCAATACAGCCTGCAGGCACCGCAGAGCTATGATAGAAGAAACCAGCTGAGAGACCCTGCACTCTGCATGATTGACCAGAGCAGGAGAACTACAGAAGCACAGATCTAAATGCAATACAGCCTGCAGGCACCGCAGAGCTATGATAGAAGAAAACCAGCTGAGAGACCCTGCACTCTGCATGATTGACCAGAGCAGGAGAACTACAGAAGCACAGATCTAAATGCAATACAGCCTGCAGGCACCGCAGAGCTATGATAGAAGAAAACCAGCTGAGAGACCCTGCACTCTGCATGATTGACCAGAGCAGGAGAACTACAGAAGCACAGATCTAAATGCAATACAGCCTGCAGGCACCGCAGAGCTATGATAGAAGAAACCAGCTGAGATACCCTGCACTCTGCATGATTGACCACAGCAGGAGAACTACAGAAGCACAGATCTAAATGCAATACAGCCTGGAGGCACCGCAGAGCTATGATAGAAGAAACCAGCTGAGAGACCCTGCACTCTGCATGATTGACCAGAGCAGGAGAACTACAGAAGCAAAGATCTAAAGGCAATACAGCCTGGAGGCACCGCAGAGCTATGATAGAAGAAACCAGCTGAGAGACCCTGCACTCTGCATGATTGACCACAGCAGGAGAACTACAGAAGCACAGATCAAAATGCAATACAGCCTGGAGGCACCGCAGAGCTATGATAGAAGAAAACCAGCTGAGAGACCCTGCACTCTGCATGATTGACCAGAGCAGGAGAACTACAGAAGCACAGATCTAAAGGCAATACGGCCTGGAGGCACCGCAGAGCTATGATAGAAGAAACCAGCTGAGAGACCCTGCACTCTACATGATTGACCACAGCAGGAGAACTACAGAAGCTCAGATCTAAATGCAATACAGCCTGGAGGCACCGCAGAGCTATGATAGAAGAAAACCAGCTGAGGGACCCTGCATTTTGCATGATTGACCACAGCAGAAGAACTAAAGAAGCACAGATCTAAAGGCAATACAGCCTGCAGGCACCGCAGGGCTATGATAGAAGAAACCAGCTGAGAGACCCTGCACTCTGCATGATTGACCAGAGCAGGAGAACTACAGAAGCACAGATCTAAAGACAATACAGCCTGGAGGCACCGCAGAGCTATGATAGAAGAAAACCAGCTGAGAGACCCTGCACTCTGCATGATTGACCAGAGCAGGAGAACTACAGAAGCACAGATCTAAATGCAATACAGCCTGCAGGCACCGCAGAGCTATGATAGAAGAAAACCAGCTGAGAGACCCTGCACTCTGCATGATTGACCAGAGCAAGAGAACTACAGAAGCACAGATCTAAAGGCAATACAGCCTGCAGGCACCGCAGAGCTATGATAGAAGAAAACCAGCTGAGAGACCCTGCACTCTGCATGATTGACCAGAGCCTAGAACTACAGAAGCACAGATCTAAAGGCAATACAGCCTGCAGGCACCGCAGAGCTATGATAGAAGAAACCAGCTGAGAGACCCTGCACTCTGCATGATTGACCAGAGCAGGAGAACTACAGAAGCACAGATCTAAAGGCAATACAGCCTGGAGGCACCGCAGAGCTATGATAGAAGAAAACCAGCTGAGAGACCCTGCACTCTGCATGATTGACCACAGCAGGAGAACTACAGAAGCACAGATCTAAATGCAATACAGCCTGGAGGCACCGCAGAGCTATGATAGAAGAAACCAGCTGAGAGACCCTGCACTCTGCATGATTGACCACAGCAGGAGAACTACAGAAGCACAGATCTAAATGCAATACAGCCTGGAGGCACCGCAGAGCTATGATAGAAGAAAACCAGCTGAGGGACCCTGCACTCTGCATGATTGACCACAGCAGGAGAACTACAGAAGCTCAGATCTAAAGACAATACAGCCTGCAGGCACCGCAGAGCTATGATAGAAGAAAACCAGCTGAGGGACCCTGCACTCTGCATGATTGACCACAGCAGGAGAACTACAGAAGCACAGATCTAAAGACAATACAGCCTGTAGGCACCGCAGAGCTATGATAGAAGAAACCAGCTGAGAGACCCTGCACTCTGCATGATTGACCACAGCAGGAGAACTACAGAAGCACAGATCTAAAGACAATACAGCCTGCAGGCACCGCAGAGCTATGATAGAAGAAAACCAGCTGAGGGACCCTGCACTCTGCATGATTGACCAGAGCAGGAGAACTACAGAAGCACAGATCTAAATGCAATACAGCCTGGAGGCACCACAGAGCTATGATAGAAGAAACCAGCTGAGAGACCCTGCACTCTGCATGATGGACCAGAGCAGGAGAACTACAGAAGCACAGATCTAAATGCAATACAGCCTGGAGGCACCGCAGAGCTATGATAGAAGAAACCAGCTGAGGGACCCTGCACTCTGCATGATTGACCGCAGCAGGAGAACTACAGAAGCACAGATCTAAATGCAATACAGCCTGGAGGCACCGCAGAGCTATGATAGAAGAAACCAGCTGAGGGACCCTGCACTCTGCATGATGGACCAGAGCAGGAGAACTACAGAAGCACAGATCTAAATGCAATATAGCCTGGAGGCACCGCAGAGCTATGATAGAAGAAACCAGCTGAGGGACCCTGCACTCTGCATGATTGACCGCAGCAGGAGAACTACAGAAGCACAGATCTAAATGCAATACAGCCTGGAGGCACCGCAGAGCTATGATAGAAGAAAACCAGCTAAAGAGACCCTGCACTCTGCATGATTGACCACAGCAGGAGAACTACAGAAGCACAGATCTAAATGCAATACAGCCTGGAGGCACCGCAGAGCTATGATAGAAGAAACCAGCTGAGAGACCCTGCACTCTACATGATTGACCACAGCAGGAGAACTACAGAAGCACAGATCTAAATGCAATACAGCCTGGAGGCACCGCAGAGCTATGATAGAAGAAAACCAGCTGAGAGACCCTGCACTCTGCATGATTGATCACAGCAGGAGAACTACAGAAGCACAGATCTAAATGCAATACAGCCTGGAGGCACCGCAGAGCTATGATAGAAGAAACCAGCTGAGAGACCCTGCACTCTGCATGATAGACCACAGCAGGAGAACTACAGAAGCACAGATCTAAATGCAATACAGCCTGGAGGCACCGCAGAGCTATGATAGAAGAAAACCAGCTGAGGGACCCTGCACTCTGCATGATGGACCAGAGCAGGAGAACTACAGAAGCACAGATCTAAATGCAATACAGCCTGGAGGCACCGCAGAGCTATGATAGAAGAAACCAGCTGAGAGACCCTGCACTCTGCATGATTGACCACAGCAGGAGAACTACAGAAGCATAGATCTAAATGCAATACAGCCTGGAGGCACCTCAGAGCTATGATAGAAGAAAACAGCTGAGGGACCCTGCACTCTGCATGATGGACCAGAGCAGGAGAACTACAGAAGCACAGATCTAAATGCAATACAGCCTGGAGGCACCGCAGAGCTATGATAGAAGAAACCAGCTGAGAGACCCTGCACTCTGCATGATTGACTACAGCAGGAGAACTACAGAAGCATAGATCTAAATGCAATACAGCCTGCAGGCACCACAGAGCTATGATAGAAGAAACCAGCTGAGAGACCCTGCACTCTGCATGATTGACCAGAGCAGGAGAACTACAGAAGCTCAGATCTAAATGCAATACAGCCTGGAGGCACCGCAGAGCTATGATAGAAGAAACCAGCTGAGAGACCCTGCACTCTGCATGATGGACCAGAGCAGGAGAACTACAGAAGCACAGATCTAAATGCAATACAGCCTGGAGGCACCGCAGAGCTATGATAGAAGAAAACCAGCTGAGAGACCCTGCACTCTGCATGATTGACCACAGCAGGAGAACTACAGAAGCACAGATCTAAAGGCAATACAGCCTGCAGGCACCGCAGAGCTATGATAGAAGAAAACCAGCTGAGAGACCCTGCACTCTGCATGATTGACCACAGCAGGAGAACTACAGAAGCACAGATCTAAATGCAATACAGCCTGCAGGCACCGCAGAGCTATGATAGAAGAAACCAGCTGAGAGACCCCGCACTCTGCATGATTGACCACAGCAGGAGAACTACAGAAGCACAGATCTAAAGGCAATACAGCCTGCAGGCACCGCAGAGCTATGATAGAAGAAACCAGCTGAGAGACCCCGCACTCTGCATGATTGACCACAGCAGGAGAACTACAGAAGCACAGATCTAAAGGCAATACAGCCTGGAGGCACCGCAGAGCTATGATAGAAGAAACCAGCTGAGAGACCCTGCACTCTGCATGTTTGACCACAGCAGGAGAACTACAGAAGCACAGATCTAAATGCAATACAGCCTGCAGGCACCGCAGAGCTATGATAGAAGAAACCAGCTGAGGGACCCTGCACTCTGCATGATTGACCACAGCAGGAGAACTACAGAAGCACAGATCTAAAGGCAATACAGCCTGGAGGCACCGCAGAGCTATGATAGAAGAAACCAGCTGAGAGACCCTGCACTCTGCATGATTGACCAGAGTAGGAGAACTACAGAAGCACAGATCTAAAGGCAATACAGCCTGCAGGCACCGCAGAGCTATGATAGAAGAAACCAGCTGAGAGACCCTGCACTCTGCATGATTGACCAGAGCAGGAGAACTACAGAAGCACAGATCTAAAGGCAATACAGCCTGCAGGCACCGCAGAGCTATGATAGAAGAAACCAGCTGAGGGACCCTGCACTCTGCATGATGGACCACAGCAGGAGAACTACAGAAGCACAGATCTAAATGCAATACAGCCTGTAGGCACCGCAGAGCTATGATAGAAGAAATCAGCTGAGAGACCCTGCACTCTGCATGATTGACCAGAGCAGGAGAACTACAGAAGCACAGATCTAAATGCAATACAGCCTGGAGGCACCACAGAGCTATGATAGAAGAAATCAGCTGAGAGACCCTGCACTCTGCATGATTGACCACAGCAGGAGAACAACAGAAGCATAGATCTAAATGCAATACAGCCTGGAGGCACCGCAGAGCTATGATAGAAGAAACCAGCTAAGAGACCCTGCACTCTGCATGATTGACCACAGCAGGAGAACTACAGAAGCACAGATCTAAAGGCAATACAGCCTGCAGGCACCGCAGAGCTATGATAGAAGAAACCAGCTGATAGACCCTGCACTCTGCATGATTGACCTGAGCAGGAGAACTACAGAAGCACAGATCTAAAGGCAATACAGCCTGCTGGCACCGCAGAGCTATGATAGAAGAAACCAGCTGAGAGACCCTGCACTCTGCATGATTGACCACAGCAGGAGAACTACAGAAGCACAGATCTAAAGGCAATACAGCCTGCAGGCACCGCAGAGCTATGATAGAAGAAACCAGCTGAGAGACCCTGCACTATGCATGATGGACCAGAGCAGGAGAACTACAGAAGCACAGATCTAAAGGCAATACAGCCTGGAGGCACCGCAGAGCTATGATAGAAGAAACCAGCTGAGAGACCCTGCACTCTGCATGATTGACCACAGCAGGAGAACTACAGAAACATAGATCTAAATGCAATACAGCCTGCAGGCACCGCAGAGCTATGATAGAAGAAAACCAGCTGAGGGACCCTGCACTCTGCATGATGGACCACAGCAGGAGAACTACAGAAGCACAGATCTAAAGGCAATACAGCCTGCAGGCACCGCAGAGCTATGATAGAAGAAAACCAGCTGAGAGACCCTGCACTCTGCATGATTGACCACAGCAGGAGAACTACAGAAGCACAGATCTAAAGGCAATACAGCCTGCAGGCACCGCAGAGCTATGATAGAAGAAACCAGCTGAGAGACCCTGCACTCTGCATGATTGACCACAGCAGGAGAACTACAGAAGCACAGATCTAAAGGCAATACAGCCTGGAGGCACCGCAGAGCTATGATAGAAGAAAACCAGCTGAGAGACCCTGCACTCTGCATGATTGACCACAGCAGGAGAACTACAGAAGCACAGATCTAAATGCAATACAGCCTGCAGGCACCGAAGAGCTATGATAGAAGAAACCAGCTGAGAGACCCTGCACTCTGCATGTTTGACCACAGCAGGAGAACTACAGAAGCACAGATCTAAATGCAATACAGCCTGCAGGCACCGCAGAGCTATGATAGAAGAAAACCAGCTGAGAGACCCTGCACTCTGCATGATGGACCACAGCAGGAGAACTACAGAAGCACAGATCTAAATGCAATACAGCCTGCAGGCACCGAAGAGCTATGATAGAAGAAACCAGCTGAGAGACCCTGCACTCTGCATGTTTGACCACAGCAGGAGAACTACAGAAGCACAGATCTAAATGCAATACAGCCTGGAGGCACCGCAGAGCTATGATAGAAGAAACCAGCTGAGAGACCCTACACTCTGCATGATTGACCAGAGCAGGAGAACTACAGAAGCACAGATCTAAATGCAATACAGCCTGCAGGCACCGCAGAGCTATGATAGAAGAAAACCAGCTGAGAGACCCTGCACTCTGCATGATGGACCACAGCAGGAGAACTACAGAAGCACAGATCTAAATGCAATACAGCCTGGAGGCACCGCAGAGCTATGATAGAAGAAAACCAGCTGAGGGACCCTGCACTCTGCATGATTGACCACAGCAGGAGAACTACAGAAGCACAGATCTAAAGGCAATACAGCCTGAAGGCACCGCAGAGCTATGATAGAAGAAAACCAGCTGAGAGACCCTGCACTCTGCATGACTGACCAGAGCAGGAGAACTACAGAAGCACAGATCTAAATGCAATACAGCCTGGAGGCACCGCAGAGCTATTGACGCGCCCCCTGGGCCATGTTTGGGGAATACCCGGAGCCGGATCTGTTGGGGGTAGTAGTCCTCGTGGCGGTGACCCGGTCCGTGCCCAGGGTGTCAAACTAAGTGGCGGAATTAGTATATGATGTTTTAGTGTTCGACTACGCCACCCGTTGAATGCGGTTATGAAACCGCCGCTGCAGGGCAGACCGCTGAGGCCGGTGGTACAGTTGTGCAGCGTGGGTAGTATAACCCCCAACGGGAGTGGTATGGCCTCAGGGCAGCAGACGTGGATGATGGGGATAGCGGATTTGCACGCAGGCACCAGGAACCACTCAGAGACGGTGCGGTATAGTTCAGGGTCTTTACTGGTGGCAAAGGTAGACCCTCCCGGGAGTACTGGCTAGCGATCGGGGCCTGGTCAGTCCGTGAGCAGACAGGATCTCCCCTGGCCAGGCGGAGTTGTAGGCCTCCCCAACTAACTGTACTCTTCTTGCCTACCTTGCTAGAAGCGGGTAAAAGTAGCCCACGTCCCTGAGTGTACCGTGTGGTGCTCACCCGTATGGCCGGTGACTCGGGGCCTTCTGGTAGCCTCCGCTCCACGACGGCGGTGCTGGTCCCTTGCGTGTGACCGTGCCTTCGGGTTTCTTGGCCAGAGGACCTGAAATCCCCTGCCGGTCGGTTTCTGCTGCTGGGTATGGAACAGTCCCCACAGCCTCGGACTCCGTGTCCGGTGAGATCTCTTCAGCCAAGGCGAGCTATCTAGCTTCCAGCCTCTGGCACTCACTCCTGCTCCTACAGAGCTCTTGTTGTCACTTTCCCTGCAACTGCTCCACACCAGACCAGACTGTGTCTCTGTCTCTGTCTGTGTTCTTTTCTAACCCCACCTCAGCCCCATTTTATATAGGGGAAGTTCTTCCCCTCCCAGGACTGGGCAGGAGGTGTGGCGTGCTTAGGATTCCTGACCAGGAGACCTCCCACCTGCTCACAGACGTAATATTGCTATTACTGTGGTAACCAGACCCCTGGGGTTCCACATTCCCCCCTAGTAAAATTTAGTACTCCGGGACTAAACATATTTTTTTGAAAACATAACAGGGTATAAACAGGAACAATACAATAAGGAAAAACATGTTAAAGTGGTCACGGCGTGTCCGCAACCGGGTGCAATTTTTGAAGCAAAAGGGTGTCCATTTCACCAAAGAACAGGGAGCCGTAACCAGGTAGGGGTCTGTCCTGCCCCGAGTCTTTAACAGTCTTTAGTCCGTTCCTGGGTTACGCTCCAAACATATATACAATAGAGTTCTAGTAAATTCACAAAAGATACCTATAAAATAACTGGAAAAACATAATTATTTACAAGCAACAGTAAACAGGTAAATACCAATAAGACAGTCTAAATCACTTTAAATCCTCCAACGTACGGGCAACTGGCCTCTAGTGGTTCTAGTAGACCTACGGAGCTCACTAACTGGTCCTGAGCTACAGGGTGTAGGAGCTGTCAAAGGTAAGCTGGGCAGCTGTCTACGGACTCTTTGGCTCACTAGGGGCACGGCAGGCTCACTATAAGCAGAGGGTCGATTCTCCTGGTCTGCTTGTGTGGGGTCTTCTGCCTCCTGGACCGGCTGCTCTTCCAGCTCTACCTGTTTTTCCGTAGGCACTTGGGATGCTGGCTGGAGGAAGGTGAGGACGGGTACCACAACAGCGCCATTTACCTGTGTCCAAGATCGAGGGAAGTCTCCGAGTACAGTACTGACCATCTCTTCCCTTTCCTCTGCGGGTCGAGGGTTTTCTTGATCTTCTTCAGGGTTTCGTAGCTGCTCGGGACACTTCTTCAGGTGATCTCGGGAGACAATGGCTGTGGTTTCTCCTCCATCCTTACTGATTGTGCAGACTTTCGGGTTTTCATGGCTTGATGGCAGTACGGTGTACGGGTCCTTCTCCCACTGGTCGTCCAACTTGTGGAGCCGTCTTTTCCTCTTCAAGACCTGCTCTCCAGGCACCAGGGGAACAGCGGGAGCATACTGGTTGTAAGTCTTCTCCTGTCTTTCTCTTGCTTGACGGAGACTTCGCTCAACGCTCTCCTGTACTTTCTGGTACTGCTGCTGCCTCTCTGTGTCCCAGTCTGCTTCTGGTGAAGTGTCCTCGGGTGTCAGGACTCCCATATCCAGATCAACAGGCAGCTTACCAGGTCTTGCTCTCATTAGGTAAGCCGGGGTACAGTTGGTAGAACCTACAGGGATGTGGTTGTATAGGTCCACCAGATCAGGCAGTTTCTCAGGCCACAGACTGCGTTCTTCCAGGGGCAATGTTTTCAGAAGGTCTATCACCACCTGGTTCATCTTCTCGCAGAGTCCATTGGTTTGCGGATGATAGGGTGTTGTTCTTATCTTCCGGCAGCCATACAGGGTGCAGAACTCCTGGAAGACTTCCGCTTCAAAGGCAGGTCCTTGGTCCGTCAGCACCTGCTCTGGGTATCCGTGTGGACGGCAGAAGTGTTGCTGGAAGGCTCGAGCTGCTGTTTGAGCCGTTAAGTCCTTGACGGGGACTACAACCAAGAACCGGGAGTAGTGATCCACGATGGTTAACGCATAGACGTAGCCACTTCTGCTGGGGGTCAGTTTTACATGGTCCAAGGCTACCAGTTCCAACGGCTGCCTGGTGACGATGGACTGCAGGGGAGTCTTCTGGCTGGCACGGTCCTTCCTTCTTAGGTTGCATGGGCCACAGTCTCTGCACCACCTCTCGATGGTTCCTCTCATGCCTACCCAGTGGAACCGCCCGCGCAGCAGGAACTCCAGCTTCTTCCATCCGAAGTGCCCAGCTCCGTCGTGGTATGCCTCCAGTACCATAGCCGCGTCTCTTCTTGGCACCACTACTTGCCAGATCAGTTCATGCGTCCGGGAGTTAACTATCCTGCGGCACAACTTCCCCTTGTAAAGGAACAGTCGAATCTTCTCAGCCCACAGTTGCTTGGTCTCCTCCGGAGCGTCTGGGTCAAGGCGGGCATCTGGCTGAGTCAGCATCTCCTTCACCCGTCGGACGGCGGGGTCAATGTCCTGCGTTTCCGCCCAGTTGTAATGAGGTAAGCGGTTGAACGTAGTGGATTGCTTACCCCTTACACGGTGGGAATACTGGGTAGTCCCATGACGGTGAAACACGGGGAGTTCAACTTCTTCCAATTCCTCTGGATCTTCCCCTACGTCCGGTAGGTTTGACATTCTGGACAAGGCATCCGCGTTGGTATTGGAGCGTCCTGCCCGGTATTTGATCGTGAACTCATAGTTGGACAGGCGGGCCATCCATCTCTGCTCCAGGGCACCGAGTCTTGCAGTGTCCAGGTGTGTCAACGGGTTGTTATCCGTGCACACGGTGAACCGGGAAGAGGCGAGGTAGTGCTTAAAGCGTTCGGTGACTGCCCAAACCACTGCCAGGAACTCTAGCTTGAATGAGCTGTAATTCTCAGGGTTTCTTTCGGTGGGTCGCAGTTTTCGGCTGGCGTAAGCAATTACCCGTTCTCTCCCCTGCTGGATCTGGGACAGTACGGCTCCTAGCCCGATGTTACTTGCGTCGGTGTAGAGGATAAAGGGCTGGCTGTAATCCGGGTACGCCAGGATTTCATCCCCCGTGAGGGCCATCTTCAGCTGGCGGAAGGACTCTTCTTCCAGCTTCTCCCATCTGAAGGGCGGCTTCTGGTTCTTGGCCTTCCTGGACTGGCCTATCAGGAGGTCCTGCATAGGAGCTGCCTTTTTGGTGAAACTGGGAATGAATCTTCGGTAGTAGCCTACCAACCCGAGGAACTGCCGCACTTCCTTTACGCTGGATGGTCTTGGCCATTCCTTAATCGCGGTGATCTTATCAGGGTCGGGAGCCACTCCGTCAGCACTCACCACGTGTCCCAGGTACTGCACTTTTGTTTTTAGCAGGTGACACTTCGACGGTTTCACCTTCAGACCGTAGTTTGCCAGGGCTTCAAACACTTCCGCCAGGTGTTTCAGGTGGTCCTCGTAGGTTTTGGAATAAACTATAACATCGTCCAGGTACAGCAGGACCGTCTCAAAGTTCCGGTGTCCCAGACAGCATTCCATCAATCGTTGGAAGGTTCCTGGTGCGTTGCAGAGTCCGAACGGCATGCAGGTAAACTCGCTAAGTCCCATCGGGGTGGTGAATGCGGTCTTCTCCCGGTCCGCCTCTGCTACAGGAACCTGCCAGTACCCGCTAGTGAGATCCAAAGTGGAGAAGAAGTTAGCAGATTTTAAAGCAGCCAGACTCCTCTATCCTTGGTAAGGGGTACGCATCCTTGTGTGTGATACGGTTGATTTTCCGGTAGTCTACACACATTCTCATGGTGTTGTCTTTCTTTTTAACCAAGACTAGTGGAGCTGCCCAGGGGCTACAGCTATCCCTGATTACCCCAGCCTCCTTCATGTCTCTAAGCATCCCCTTGGCGTGTTGGTAGTGTGCAGGGGGTACGGGACGATACCTCTCCTTTATGGGAGGATGGTCTCCCGTGGGGATGTGATGTTCCACTCCCTTCACTCTCCCGAAGTCTAGCGGGTGTTTACTGAACACTCTCTCGTATTCCTGGAGCACCCGGTAGACTCCCTGCTTTTGGTGAGCGGGTGTGGAGTCAGTACCCAAATGCAGTTGCTGACACCAGTCCTCCATTTGTTGTTTAGAGCCGTTACCTTCCTCTGGATGAGATGGAGGCAAGGGTTCCACGGACTGTACAGAATTTTGGTTGATGGTATACAATTTGGCTAGCGTAGCATACCGGGGCAGGTACACTTCCCTCTTCCCGATATTTATTATGCGAACGGGCACCCTCCCATGGCGTACATCAACCACCCCCCGTGCCGTCAAAATGGTGGGCCTACTATCTGAGTAGACTGGTTCTACCATTGCCTGGTAATCTCTACCTCTCAGACCAATAGCTGCCCGGCACCAAATCATCATTTCACTTTTCGGGGGCATGGCAATAGGGAAAGGGTCACACATCCTCACGCTACCAATCTCACCACCGGAGAGTTCCACCTGTTGCCGTCGCATCAGTGCCCGGATCTCTTTTTGGAGCACTCGCTGCTGGCCGGAGCTGGCGTTCTTGGCAACCTGCTGAAAAATAAGAATCACCTCTGCAAGACAATTTTCAGTCACATTAGTTCCTAGAGTTATCTTTGGTTGACTCTCGCGCTTGTCAATGTCCACAATGATCAGTCCCTGTGCTGCCAGTTCGACTTTACCGATTTTAATGGTCATCTCTTTAAATCCGATCTGTGGCACGGGCTGACCATTGCTGGCGATGATACTCAAGTCGTCGTCTGGGTAGCGGGTTATATCCGAGTCATTCCAGTACTGCTTGAAGAGCACGTACGGGATGGTGGTGACCTGTGACCCGGTGTCAAGTAGGGCACTCATAGGAATGCCATCCAGTACTACAGGCAAGACTGGACGTCCTCCCACGTATTTGTCACGCCAGTTCGATGGGCCTGGTGATCTTATTCCTAGGGGTTGGCCCTCTACCCCAGGTTGTGCCAGTTTAAAGGACAGTACCTTGCCATATGTCCGGGTTGATTGCAGCGGCGGCAGATGGGTTGTCCGTCCTCATTGTATCGGTCGCTGGGTCTTCCTCTGGCCGGTGGGGTCCTCCTTGGTCGGCGCCATGGGATATCCTCCGGTCCGGATGCCAGCTGGATCTTCCCTGGAGTAGAAACCTGTAAAGACTGCACAGTTCGGGTTAGCGCGGCAACGCTTTTAGTTAGCTCTTGGACCTGATGGTGCAGGTCTGTAGCCGGGTCATTGTTTAAAGCCTGCGCATCAGCTCCCACAGGCCCTGCCGACAAGGGCGCCGCCTCCTGGTGGTAAGTGGTAGCAGGGCGTTTGTGGGTCACAGCGCCACCTGGTGCCGGTTCTCGGAGCACCCGGATGGCTCTGTCCTTGAACTGTGCAAAGTCCAGATGAGGGTCCTGTAAGGCCATTGCCCGCAACTGGGTTCGGTGGGCATTGCAATGTAGACCCTCTATAAATTGTTCAGTCAACAGCTTGTCTTCGTTTCCCACGCCGTCAGGGTCGGCCTGCTTAATGGCTCTCAGGGCCTCTTGTAGGTTTAGTGCATAGTCCCTTATATTCTCATGTGCTCGCTGCTTGCACCCGTAGAATCTAAGCTTGATCTCGGCTGAGGTACGGGTATCAAAGGTGTCCTTCAGCCGGGCTAGTATCTCTGCGACAGTCCTCCTCCTCCCAAGTGGCCAGGACTTTACCTCCCTTTGGGCTGCCCCTGTTAATTGAGCCACCAGGATGCTCACGTTTTGCTCTTCTGTGAGGGGGTACACCTGGAAGAGGCCATCCAGCCTTTCTCTGAAGTCATTTAGGGTATGTGACTGCCCTGAGTACTGGGGTAGCCAGGCTGCCCCCGGGATATAGGGCATGGTGAAAGGCATGACCGCCGCAGCGGTGGTGCTGGCGGTGGCTGTGGCAGTGAAGCTCTCCTCCGTATCCGACATCCTCCTCCCCCCTAGTGGACCGTGGCCTACCTTGCGATGATCCTCTTCCGTAGGCCGCGGCTCCGCAGTGGATAGTCAGGGTTGAGGACCTTCCGTCGCGCTCCTGTGACGTCGGCGTCTGCTGGGCTCCTTCCAGGACCTTACGCAACGTCCGGACGTGAGGCGGGGCTTCAGTTCTCGCGCGCTTTCGGAGTCCACGCCCCTCTTCTTCCCGCGCGGCGTCCTCAAGATGGCGTCCAATGGCGGGAAGACTCCACGGATGGCGGGAAGAAGGCAAAAGATGGCGTCCGATGGCGGGAAAACTCCACGGATGGCGGGAAGAAGGCAAAAGATGGCGACGGATGGCGGGAATCTTCACCACAGGTAAGTTTAACAGTCTTTTTCAGGCACGCAGTACCCGGTGGTTGCGGGCACGAGATCCTGCCGACTACACCAAAAGTTGACGCGCCCCCAGGGCCATGTTTGGGGAATACCCGGAGCCGGATCTGTTGGGGGTAGTAGTCCTCGTGGCGGTGACCCGGTCCGTGCCCAGGGTGTCAAACTAAGTGGCGGAATTAGTATATGATGTTTTAGTGTTCGACTAAGCCACCCGTTGAATGCGGTTATGAAACCGCCGCTGCAGGGCAGACCGCTGAGGCCGGTGGTACAGTTGTGCAGCGTGGGTAGTATAACCCCCAAAGGGAGGGGTATGGCCTCAGGGCAGCAGACGTGGATGATGGGGATAGCGGATTTGCACGCAGGCACCAGGAACCACTCAGAGACGGTGCGGTATAGTTCAGGGTCTTTACTGGTGGCAAAGGTAGACCCTCCCGGGAGTACTGGCTAGCGATCGGGGCCTGGTCAGTCCGTGAGCAGACAGGATCTCCCCTGGCCAGGCAGAGTTGTAGGACTCCCCAACTAACTGTACTCTTCTTGGCTACCTTGCTAGAAGCGGGTAAAAGTAGCCCACGTCCCTGAGTGTACCGTGTGGTGCTCACCCGTATGGCCGGTGACTCGGGGCCTTCTGGTAGCCTCCGCTCCACGACGGCGGTGCTGTTTCCTTGCGTGTGACCGTGCCTTCGGGTTTCTTGGCCAGAGGACCTGAAATCCCCTGCCGGTCGGTTTCTGCTGCTGGGTATGGAACAGTCCCCACAGCCTCGGACTCCGTGTCCGGTGAGATCTCTTCAGCCAAGGCGAGCTATCTAGCTTCCAGCCTCTGGCACTCACTCCTGCTCCTACAGAGCTCTTGTTGTCACTTTCCCTGCAACTGCTCCACACCAGACCAGACTGTGTCTCTGTCTCTGTCTGTTCTTTTCTAACCCCACCTCACCCCAGTTTATATAGGGGAAGTTCTTCCCCTCCCAGGACTGGGCAGGAGGTGTGGCGTGCTTAGGATTCCTGACCAGGAGACCTCCCACCTGCTCACAGACGTAATATTGCTATTACTGTGGTAACCAGACCCCTGGGGTTCCACATTCCCCCCTAGTAAAATTTAGTACTCCGGGACTAAACATATTTTTTTGAAAACATAACAGGGTATAAACAGGAACAATACAATAAGGAAAAACATGTTAAAGTGGTCACGGCGTGTCCGCAACCGGGTGCAATTTTTGAAGCAAAAGGGTGTCCATTTCACCAAAGAACAGGGAGCCGTAACCAGGTAGGGGGTCTGTCCTGCCCCGAGTCTTTAACAGTCTTTAGTCCGTTCCTGGGTTACGCTCCAAACCAGCTGAGGGACCCTGCACTCTGCATGATGGACCTGAGCAGGAGAACTACAGAAGCACAGATCTAAATGCATTACAGCCTGCAGGCACCGCAGAGCTATGATAGAAGAAAACCAGCTGAGAGACCCTGCACTCTGCATGATGGACCAGAGCAGGAGAACTACAGAAGCACAGATCTAAAGGCAATACAGCCTGGAGGCACCGCAGAGCTATGATAGAAGAAACCAGCTGAGAGACCCTGCACTCTGCATGATTGACCACAGCAGGAGAACTACAGAAGCACAGATCTAAAGGCAATACAGCCTGCAGGCACCGCAGAGCTATGATAGAAGAAACCAGCTGAGAGACCCTGCACTCTGCATGATGGACCAGAGCAGGAGAACTACAGAAGCACAGATCTAAATGCAATACAGCCTGCAGGCACCGCAGAGCTATGATAGAAGAAACCAGCTGAGGGACCCTGCACTCTGCATGATTGACCAGAGCAGGAGAACTACAGAAGCACAGATCTAAATGCAATACAGCCTGGAGGCACCGCAGAGCTATGATAGAAGAAACCAGCTGAGAGACCCTGCACTCTGCATGATTGACCTCAGCAGGAGAACAACACAAGCACAGATCTAAATGCAATACAGCCTGGAGGCACCGCAGAGCTATGATGGAAGAAAACCAGCTGAGAGACCCTGCACTCTGCATGATTGACCACAGCAGGAGAACAACAGAAGCACAGATCTAAATGCAATACAGCCTGCAGGCACCGCAGAGCTATGATAGAAGAAAACCAGCTGAGAGATCCTGCACTCTGCATGATTGACCAGAGCAGGAGAACTACAGAAGCACAGATCTAAATGCAATACAGCCTGCAGCCACCGCAGAGCTATGATAGAAGAAAACCAGCTGAGAGATCCTGCACTCTGCATGACTGACCACAGCAGGAGAACTACAGAAGCACAGATCTAAATGCAATACAGCCTGCAGGCACCGCAGAGCTATGATAGAAGAAACCAGCTGAGGGACCCTGCACTCTGCATGATGGACCACAGCAAGAGAACTACAGAAGCACAGATCTAAATGCAATACAGCCTGCAGGCACCGCAGAGCTATGATAGAAGAAACCAGCTGAGGGACCCTGCACTCTGCATGATTGACCAGAGCAGGAGAACTACAGAAGTACAGATCTAAATGCAATACAGCCTGGAGGCACCGCAGAGCTATGATAGAAGAAACCAGCTGAGGGACCCTGCACTCTGCATGACTGACCAGAGCAGGAGAACTACAGAAGCTCAGATCTAAAGGCAATACAGCCTGCAGGCACCGCAGAGCTATGATAGAAGAAACCAGCTGAGAGACCCTGCACTCTGCATGATTGACCACAGCAGGAGAACTACAGAAGCACAGATCTAAATGCAATACAGCCTGGAGGCACCGCAGGGCTATGATAGAAGAAAACCAGCTGAGAGACCCTGCACTCTGCATGATTGACCAGAGCAGGAGAACTACAGAAGCACAGATCTAAATGCAATACAGCCTGGAGGCACCGCAGAGCTATGATAGAAGAAACCAGCTGAGGCAACCTGCACTCTGCATGATGGACCACAGCAGGAGAACTACAGAAGCACAGATCTAAAGGCAATACAGCCTGGAGGCACCGCAGAGCTATGATAGAAGAAACCAGCTGAGAGACCCTGCACTCTGCATGACTGACCAGAGCAGGGGAACTACAGAAGCACAGATCTAAAGGCAATACAGCCTGCAGGCACCGCAGAGCTATGATAGAAGAAACCAGCTGAGAGACCCTGCACTCTGCATGATTGACCAGAGCAGTAGAACTACAGAAGCACAGATCTAAATGCAATACAGCCTGGAGGCACCGCAGAGCTATGATAGAAGAAACCAGCTGAGAGACCCTGCACTCTGCATGATTGACCAGAGCAGGAGAACTACAGAAGCACAGATCTAAAGGCAATACAGCCTGGAGGCACCGCAGAGCTATGATAGAAGAAACCAGCTGAGAGACCCTGCACTCTGCATGATTGACCAGAGCAGTAGAACTACAGAAGCACAGATCTAAATGCAATACAGCCTGGAGGCACCGCAGAGCTATGATAGAAGAAACCAGCTGAGAGACCCTGCACTCTGCATGATGGACCACAGCAGGAGAACTACAGAAGCACAGATCTAAAGGCAATACAGCCTGGAGGCACCGCAGAGCTATGATAGAAGAAACCAGCTGAGAGACCCTGCACTCTGCATGATTGACCACAGCAGGAGAACTACAGAAGCACAGTTCTAAATGCAATACAGCCTGCAGGCACCGCAGAGCTATGATAGAAGAAACCAGCTGAGAGACCCTGCACTCTGCATGATTGACCACAGCAGGAGAACTACAGAAGCACAGATCTAAAGGCAATACAGCCTGGAGACACCGCAGAGCTATGATAGAAGAAACCAGCTGAGAGACCCTGCACTCTGCATGATTGACCACAGCAGGAGAACTACAGAAGCACAGATCTAAATGCAATACAGCCTGGAGGCACCGCAGAGCTATGATAGAAGAAACCAGCTGAGAGACCCTGCACTCTGCATGATTGACCACAGCAGGAGAACTACAGAAGCACAGATCTAAAGGCGATACAGCCTGGAGGCACCGCAGAGCTATGATAGAAGAAACCAGCTGAGAGACCCTGCACTCTGCATGACTGACCAGAACAGGAGAACTACAGAAGCAAAGATCTAAAGGCAATACAGCCTGGAGGCACCGCAGAGCTATGATAGAAGAAACCAGCCGAGAGACCCTGCACTCTGCATGATTGACCAGAGCAGGAGAACTACAGAAGCACAGATCTAAATGCAATACAGCCTGGAGGCACCGCAGAGCTATGATAGAAGAAAACCAGCTGAGGGACCCTGCACTCTGCATGATGGACCAGAGCAGGAGAACTACAGAAGCACAGATCTAAATGCAATACAGCCTGGAGGCACCGCAGAGTTATGATAGAAGAAACCAGCTGAGGGACCCTGCACTCTGCATGATGGACCAGAGCAGGAGAACTACAGAAGCACAGATCTAAAGGCAATACAGCCTGGAGGCACCGCAGAGCTATGATAGAAGAAACCAGCTGAGGAACCCTGCACTCTGCATGATTGACCACAGCAGGAGAACTACAGAAGCACAGATCTAAAGGCAATACAGCCTGCAGGCACCGCAGAGCTATGATAGAAGAAAACCAGCTGAGGGACCCTGCACTCTGCATGATGGACCAGAGCAGGAGAACTACAGAAGCACAGATCTAAATGCAATACAGCCTGGAGGCACCGCAGAGCTATGATAGAAGAAAACCAGCTGAGGGACCCTGCACTCTGCATGATGGACCAGAGCAGGAGAACTACAGAAGCACAGATCTAAATGCAATACAGCCTGCAGGCACCGCAGAGCTATGATAGAAGAAACCAGCTGAGAGACCCTGCACTCTGCATGATTGACCACAGCAGGAGAACTACAGAAGCACAGATCTAAATGCAATACAGCCTGGAGGCACCGCAGAGTTATGATAGAAGAAACCAGCTGAGGGACCCTGCACTCTGCATGATGGACCACAGCAGGAGAACTACAGAAGCACAGATCTAAAGGCAATACAGCCTGCAGGCACCGCAGAGCTATGATAGAAGAAAACCAGCTGAGAGACCCTGCACTCTGCATGATTGACCAGAGCAGGAGAACTACAGAAGCACAGATCTAAATGCAATACAGCCTGTAGGCACCGCAGAGCTATGATAGAAGAAACCAGTTGAAAGACCCTGCACTCTGCATGATTGACCACAGCAGGAAAACTACAGAAGCACAGATCTAAATGCAATACAGCCTGGAGGCACCGCAGAGCTATGATAGAAGAAAACCAGCTGAGAGACCCTGCACTCTGCATGATTGACCAGAGCAGGAGAACTACAGAAGCACAGATCTAAATGCAATACAGCCTGGAGGCACCGCAGAGCTATGATAGAAGAAAACCAGCTGAGAGACCCTGCACTCTGCATGACTGACCACAGCAGGAGAACTACAGAAGCACAGATCTAAAGGCAATACAGCCTGCAGGCACCGCAGAGCTATGATAGAAGAAACCAGCTGAGAGACCCTGCACTCTGCATGATTGACCACAGCAGGAGAACTACAGAATCACAGATCTAAAGGCAATACAGCCTGGAGGCACCGCAGAGCTATGATGGAAGAAACCAGCTGAGAGACCCTGCACTCTGCATGATTGACCACAGCAGGAGAACTACAGAAGCTCAGATCTAAACGCAATACAGCCTGGAGGCACCGCAGAGCTATGATAGAAGAAACCAGCTGAGAGACCCTGCACTCTGCATGATTGACCACAGCAGGAGAACTACAGAAGCTCAGATCAAAATGCAATACAGCCTGGAGGCACCGCAGACCTATGATAGAAGAAACCAGCTGAGAGACCCTGCACTCTGCATGATTGACCAGAGCAGGAGAACTACAGAAGCTCAGATCTAAATGCAATACAGCCTGGAGGCACCGCAGAGCTATGATAGAAGAAACCAGCTGAGGGACCCTGCACTCTGCATGATGAACCACAGCAGGAGAACTACAGAAGCACAGATCTAAATGCAATACAGCCTGGAGGCACCACAGAGCTATGATAGAAGAAACCAGCTGAGAGACCCTGCACTCTGCATGATTGACCACAGCAGGAGAACTACAGAAGCACAGATCTAAAGGCAATACAGCCTGGAGGCACCGCAGAGCTATGATAGAAGAAAACCAGCTGAGAGACCCTGCACTCTGCATGATTGACCAGAGCAGGAGAACTACAGAAGCACAGATCTAAAGGCAATACAGCCTGGAGGCACCGCAGAGCTATGATAGAAGAAAACCAGCTGAGAGACCCTGCTCTCTGCATGATTGACCAGAGCAGGAGAACTACAGAAGCACAGATCTAAAGGCAATACAGCCTGCAGGCACCGCAGAGCTATGATAGAAGAAAACCAGCTGAGGGACCCTGCACTCTGCATGATTGACCAGAGCAGGAGAACTACAGAAGCACAGATCTAAAGGCAATACAGTCTGCAGGCACCGCAGAGCTATGAAAGAAGAAAACCAGCTGAGAGACCCTGCACTCTGCATGATTGATCACAGCAGGAGAACTACAGAAGCACAGATCTAAAGGCAATACAGCCTGGAGGCACCGCAGAGCTATGATAGAAGAAACCAGCTGAGAGACCCTGCACTCTGCATGATTGACCACAGCAGGAGAACTACAGAAGCACAGATCTAAATGCAATACAGCCTGCAGGCACCGCAGAGCTATGATAGAAGAAAAACAGCTGAGGGACCCTGCACTCTGCATGATTGACCAGAGCAGGAGAACTACAGAAGCACAGATCTAAATGCAATACAGCCTGCAGGCACCGCAGAGCTATGATAGAAGAAAACCAGCTGAGGGACCCTGCACTCTGTATGATTGACCAGAGCAGGAGAACTACAGAAGCACAGATCTAAATGCAATACAGCCTGGAGGCACCGCAGAGCTATGATAGAAGAAACCAGCTGAGAGACCCTGCACTCTGCATGATTGACCACAGCAGGAGAACTACAGAAGCACAGATCTAAAGGCAATACAGCCTGCAGGCACCGCAGAGCTATGATAGAAGAAAACCAGCTGAGAGACCCTGCACTCTGCATGATTGACCAGAGCAGGAGAACTACAGAAGCACAGATCTAAATGCAATACAGCCTGGAGGCACCGCAGAGCTATGATAGAAGAAACCAGCTGAGAGACCCTGCACTCTGCATGATGGACCAGAGCAGGAGAACTACAGAAGCACAGATCTAAATGCAATACAGCCTGCAGGCACCGCAGAGCTATGATAGAAGAAACCAGCTGAGAGACCCTGCACTCTGCATGATTGACCACAGTAGGAGAACTACAGAAGCACAGATCTAAAGGCAATACAGCCTGGAGGCACCGCAGAGCTATGATAGAAGAAACCAGCTGAGAGACCCTGCACTCTGCATGATTGACCACAGCAGGAGAACTACAGAAGCACAGATCTAAATGCAATACAGCCTGGAGGCACCGCTGAGCTATGATAGAAGAAACCAGCTGAGAGACCCTGCACTCTGCATGATTGACCACAGCAGGAGAACTACAGAAGCACAGATCTAAATGCAATACAGCCTGGAGGCACCGCAGAGCTATGATAGAAGAAAACCAGCCGAGAGACCCTGCACTCTGCATGATTGACCACAGCAGGAGAACTACAGAAGCACAGATCTAAATGCAATACAGCCTGGAGGCACCGCAGAGCTATGATAGAAGAAACCAGCTGAGGGACCCTGCACTCTGCATGATGGACCACAGCAGGAGAACTACAGAAGCACAGATCTAAATGCAATACAGCCTGGAGGCACCGCAGAGCTATGATAGAAGAAACCAGCTGAGAGACCCTGCACTCTGCATGATGGACCAGAGCAGGAGAACTACAGAAGCACAGATCTAAAGGCAATACAGCCTGGAGGCACCGCAGAGCTATGATAGAAGAAACCAGCTGAGAGACCCTGCACTCTGCATGATGGACCACAGCAGGAGAACTACAGAAGCACAGATCTAAAGGCAATACAGCCTGCAGGCACCGCAGAGCTATGATAGAAGAAAATAAGCTGAGAGACCCTGCACTCTGCATGATTGACCACAGCAGGAGAACTACAGAAGCACAGATCTAAATGCAATACAGCCTGCAGGCACCGCAGAGCTATGATAGAAGAAAACCAGCTGAGGGACCCTGCACTCTGCATAATGGACCAGAACAGGAGAACTACAGAAGCAAAGATCTAAAGGCAATACAGCCTGGAGGCACCGCAGAGCTATGATAGAAGAAACCAGCTGAGAGACCCTGCACTCTGCATGATGGACCACAGCAGGAGAACTACAGAAGCACAGATCTAAATGCAATACAGCCTGCAGGCACCGCAGAGCTATGATAGAAGAAACCAGCTGAGAGACCCTGCACTCTGCATGATGGACCAGAGCAGGAGAACTACAGAAGCACAGATCTAAAGGCAATACAGCCTGGAGGCACCGCAGAGCTATGATAGAAGAAACCAGCTGAGAGACCCTGCACTCTGCATGATGGACCACAGCAGGAGAACTACAGAAGCACAGATCTAAAGGCAATACAGCCTGCAGGCACCGCAGAGCTATGATAGAAGAAAATAAGCTGAGAGACCCTGCACTCTGCATGATTGACCACAGCAGGAGAACTACAGAAGCACAGATCTAAATGCAATACAGCCTGCAGGCACCGCAGAGCTATGATAGAAGAAAACCAGCTGAGGGACCCTGCACTCTGCATGATGGACCAGAACAGGAGAACTACAGAAGCAAAGATCTAAAGGCAATACAGCCTGGAGGCACCGCAGAGCTATGATAGAAGAAACCAGCTGAGAGACCCTGCACTCTGCATGATTGACCAGAGCAGGAGAACTACAGAAGCACAGATCTAAATGCAATACAGCCTGGAGGCACCGCAGAGCTATGATAGAAGAAACCAGCTGAGGGACCCTGCACTCTGCATGATGGACCAGAGCAGGAGAACTACTGAAGCACAGATCTAAAGGCAATACAGCCTGGAGGCACCGCAGAGCTATGATAGAAGAAACCAGCTGAGGGACCCTGCACTCTGCATGATTGACCACAGCAGGAGAACTACAGAAGCACAGATCTAAATGCAATACAGCCTGGAGGCACCGCAGAGCTATGATAGAAGAAAACCAGCTGAGGGACCCTGCACTCTGCATGATGGACCAGAGCAGGAGAACTACAGAAGCACAGATCTAAAGGCAATACAGCCTGGAGGCACCGCAGAGCTATGATAGAAGAAACCAGCTGAGGGACCCTGCACTCTGCATGATTGACCACAGCAGGAGAACTACAGAAGCACAGATCTAAATGCAATACAGCCTGGAGGCACCGCAGAGCTATGATAGAAGAAAACCAGCTGAGAGACCCTGCACTCTGTATGATGGACCAGAGCAGGAGAACTACAGAAGCACAGATCTAAATGCAATACAGCCTGCAGGCACCGCAGAGCTATGATAGAAGAAACCAGCTGAGAGACCCTGCACTCTGCATGATTGACCAGAGCAGGAGAACTACAGAAGCACAGATCTAAATGCAATACAGCCTGCAGGCACCGCAGAGCTATGATAGAAGAAACCAGCTGAGAGACCCAGCACTCTGCATGATTGACCACAGCAGGAGAACTACAGAAGCACAGATCTAAAGGCAATACAGCCTGGAGGCACCGCAGAGCTATGATAGAAGAAAACCAGCTGACGGACCCTGCACTCTGCATGATTGACCACAGCAGGAGAACTACAGAAGCACAGATCTAAAGGCAATACAGCCTGGAGGCACCGCAGAGCTATGATAGAAGAAAACTAGCTGAGGGACCCTGCACTCTGCATGATTGACCACAGCAGGAGAACTACAGAAGCACAGATCTAAATGCAATACAGCCTGGAGGCACCGCAGAGCTATGATAGAATAAAACCAGCTGAGAGTCCCTGCACTCTGCATGATTGACCAGAGCAGGAGAACTACAGAAGCACAGATCTAAATGCAATACAGCCTGCAGGCACCGCAGAGCTATGATAGAAGAAAACCAGCCGAGAGACCCTGCACTCTGCATGATTGACCAGAGCAGGAGAACTACAGAAGCACAGATCTAAATGCAATACAGCCTGGAGGCACCGCAGAGCTATGATAGAAGAAACCAGCTGAGAGACCCTGCACTCTGCATGACTGACCAGAGCAGGAGAACTACAGAAGCACAGATCTAAATGCAATACAGCCTGCAGGCACCGCAGAGCTATGATAGAAGAAAACCAGCCGAGAGACCCTGCACTCTGCATGATTGACCACAGCAGGAGAACTACAGAAGCTCAGATCTAAATGCAATACAGCCTGGAGGCACCGCAGAGCTATGATAGAAGAAACCAGCTGAGAGACCCTGCACTCTGCATGACTGACCAGAGCAGGAGAACTACAGAAGCACAGATCTAAATGCAATACAGCCTGGAGGCACCGCAGAGCTATGATAGAGGAAACCAGCTGAGGGACCCTGCACTCTGCATGATGAACCACAGCAGGAGAACTACAGAAGCACAGATCTAAATGCAATACAGCCTGGAGGCAACGCAGAGCTATGATAGAAGAAGCCAGCTGAGAGACCCTGCACTCTACATGATGGACCAGAGCAGGAGAACTACAGAAGCACAGATCTAAAGGCAATACAGCCTGGACTCACCGCAGAGCTATGATAGAAGAAACCAGCTGAGAGACACTGCACTCTGCATGATTGACCACAACAGGAGAACTACAGAAGCACAGATCTAAAGGCAATACAGCCTGCAGGCACCGCAGAGCTATGATAGAATAAAACCAGCTGAGAGACCCTGCACTCTGCATGATTGACCAGAGCAGGAGAACTACAGAAGCACAGATCTAAATGCAATACAGCCTGGAGGCACCGCAGAGCTATGATAGAAGAAACCAGCTGAGAGACCCTGCACTCTGCATGATTGACCACAGTAGGAGAACTACAGAAGCACAGATCTAAAGGCAATACAGCCTGGAGGCACCGCAGAGCTATGATAGAAGAAACCAGCTGAGAGACCCTGCACTCTGCATGATTGACCACAGCAGGAGAACTACAGAAGCACAGATCTAAATGCAATACAGCCTGGAGGCACCGCAGAGCTATGATAGAAGAAACCAGCTGAGAGACCTTGCACTCTGCATGATTGACCACAGCAGGAGAACTACAGAAGCACAGATCTAAAGGCAATACAGCCTGGAGGCACCGCAGAGCTATGATAGAAGAAACCAGCTGAGAGACCCTGCACTCTGCATGATGGACCAGAGCAGGAGAACTACAGAAGCACAGATCTAAAGGCAATACAGCCTGCAGGCACCGCAGAGCTATGATAGAAGAAACCAGCTGAGAGACCCTGCACTCTGCATGATTGACCACAGCAGGAGAACTACAGAAGCACAGATCTAAATGCAATACAGCCTGGAGGCACCGCAGAGCTATGATAGAAGAAAACCAGCCGAGAGACCCTGCACTCTGCATGACTGACCACAGCAGGAGAACTACAGAAGCACAGATCTAAATGCAATACAGGCTGGAGGCACCGCAGAGCTATGATAGAAGAAACCAGCTGAGGGACCCTGCACTCTGCATGACTGACCACAGCAGGAGAACTACAGAAGCACAGATCTAAATGCAATACAGGCTGGAGGCACCGCAGAGCTATGATAGAAGAAAACCAGCCGAGAGACCCTGCACTCTGCATGACTGACCACAGCAGGAGAACTACAGAAGCAGAGATCTAAAGGCAATACAGCCTGCAGGCACCGCAGAGCTATGATAGAAGAAACCAGCTGAGAGACCCTGCACTCTGCATGATGGACCAGAGCAGGAGAACTACAGAAGCACAGATCTAAAGGCAATACAGCCTGGAGGCACCGCAGAGCTATGATAGAAGAAACCAGCTGAGAGACCATGCACTCTGCATGATTGACCACAGCAGGAGAACTACAGAAGCTCAGATCTAAACGCAATACAGCCTGGAGGCACCGCAGAGCTATGATAGAAGAAAACCAGCTGAGAGACCCTGCACTCTGCATGATTGACTACAGCAGGAGAACTACAGAAGCACAGATCTAAATGCAATACAGCCTGGAGGCACCGCAGAGCTATGATAGAAGAAAACCAGCTGAGAGACCCTGCACTCTGCATGATTGACTACAGCAGGAGAACTACAGAAGCACAGATCTAAATACAATACAGCCTGGAGGCACCGCAGAGCTATGATAGAAGAAACCAGCTGAGAGACCCTGCACTCTGCATGATGGACCAGAGCAGGAGAACTACAGAAGCACAGATCTAAATGCAATACAGCCTGCAGGCACCGCAGAGCTATGATAGAAGAAACCAGCTGAGAGACCCTGCACTCTGCATGATTGACCACAGCAGGAGAACTACAGAAGCACAGATCTAAATGCAATACAGCCTGGAGGCACCGCAGAGCTATGATAGAAGAAACCAGCTGAGGGACCCTGCACTCTGCATGACTGACCACAGCAGGAGAACTACAGAAGCACAGATCTAAATGCAATACAGCCTGGAGGCACCACAGAGCTATGATAGAAGAAACCAGCTGAGGGACCCTACACTCTGCATGATGGACCACAGCAGGAGAACTACAGAAGCACAGATCTAAAGGCAATACAGCCTGCAGGCACCGCAGAGCTATGACAGAAGAAAACCAGCTGAGAGACCCTGCACTCTGCATGATTGACCAGAGCAGGAGAACTACAGAAGCACAGATCTAAATGAAATACAGCCTGGAGGCACCGCAGAGCTATGATAGAAGAAACCAGCTGAGAGACCCTGCACTCTGCATGATGGACCATAGCAGGAGAACTACAGAATCACAGATCTAAAGGCAATACAGCCTGGAGGCACCGCAGAGCTATGATAGAAGAAACCAGCTGAGAGACCCTGCACTCTGCATGATTGACCACAGCAGGAAAACTACAGAAGCACAGATCTAAATGCAATACAGCCTGCAGGCACCGCAGAGCTATGATAGAAGAAAACCAGCTGAGAGACCCTGCACTCTGCATGATTGACCAGAGCAGGAGAACTACAGAAGCACAGATCTAAATGAAATACAGCCTGGAGGCACCGCAGAGCTATGATAGAAGAAACCAGCTGAGAGACCCTGCACTCTGCATGATGGACCACAGCAGGAGAACTACAGAATCACAGATCTAAAGGCAATACAGCCTGGAGGCACCGCAGAGCTATGATAGAAGAAACCAGCTGAGAGACCCTGCACTCTGCATGATTGACCACAGCAGGAGAACTACAGAAGCTCAGATCTAAATGCAATACAGCCTGCAGGCACCGCAGAGCTATGATAGAAGAAAACCAGCTGAGAGACCCTGCACTCTGCATGATTGACCAGAGCAGGAGAACTACAGAAGCACAGATCTAAAGGCAATACAGCCTGCAGGCACCGCAGAGCTATGATAGAAGAAACCAGCTGAGAGACCCTGCACTCTGCATGATGGACCACAGCAGGAGAACTACAGAAGCTCAGATCTAAACGCAATACAGCCTGGAGGCAACGCAGAGCTATGATAGAAGAAAACCAGCTGAGAGACCCTGCACTCTGCATGATGGACCAGAGCAGGAGAACTACAGAAGCACAGATCTAAATGCAATACAGCCTGCAGGCACCGCAGAGCTATGATAGAAGAAAACCAGCTAAGAGACCCTGCACTCTGCATGATTGACCAGAGCAGGAGAACTACAGAAGCACAGATCTAAATGCAATACAGCCTGGAGGCACCGCAGAGCTATGATAGAAGAAACCAGCTGAGAGACCCTGCACTCTGCATGATTGACTACAGCAGGAGAACTACAGAAGCACAGATCTAAAGGCAATACAGCCTGCAGGCACCGCAGAGCTATGATAGAAGAAACCAGCTGAGAGACCCTGCACTCTGCATGATTGACCAGAGCAGGAGAACTACAGAAGCACAGATCTAAATGCAATACAGCCTGCAGGCACCGCAGAGCTATGATAGAAGAAAACCAACTGAGAGACCCTGCACTCTGCATGATTGACCACAGCAGGAGGACTACAGAAGCACAGATCTAAATGCAATACAGTCTGGAGGCACAGCAGAGCTATGATAGAAGAATACCACCTGAGAGACCCTGCACTCTGCATGATTGACCAGAGCAGGAGAACTACAGAAGCATAGATCTAAATGCAATACAGCCTGCAGGCACCGCAGAGCTATGATAGAAGAAACCAGCTGAGAGACCCTGCACTCTGCATGATTGACCAGAGCAGGAGATCTACAGAAGCACAGATCTAAAGGCAATACAGCCTGGAGGCACCGCAGAGCTATGATAGAAGAAACCAGCTGAGAGACCCTGCACTCTGCATGATTGATCACAGCAGGAGAACTACAGAAGCACAGATCTAAATGCAATACAGTCTGGAGGCACAGCAGAGCTATGATATTAGAAAACCACCTGAGAGACCCTGCACTCTGCATGATTGACCAGAGCAGAACTACAGAAGCACAGATCTAAATGCAATACAGCCTGCAGGCACCGCAGAGTTATGATAGAAGAAACCAGCTGAGAGACCCTGCACTCTGCATGATTGACCACAGCAGGAGAACTACAGAAGCACAGATCTAAATGCAATACAGCCTGCAGGCACCGCAGAGCTATGATAGAAGAAACCAGCTGAGAGACCCTGCACTCTGCATGATTGACCACAGCAGGAGAACTACAGAAGCACAGATCTAAAGGCAATACAGCCTGCAGGCACCGCAGAGCTATGATAGAAGAAACCAGCTGAGGGACCCTGCACTCTGCATGATTGACCACAGCAGGAGAACTACAGAAGCACAGATCTAAAGGCAATACAGCCTGCAGGCACCGCAGAGCTATGATAGAAGAAACCAGCTGAGGGACCCTGCACTCTGCATGATTGACCACAGCAGGAGAAATACAGAAGCACAGATCTAAAGGCAATACAGCCTGGAGGCACCGCAGAGCTATGATAGAAGAAAACCAGCTGAGAGACCCTGCACTCTGCATGATTGACCACAGCAGGAGAACTACAGAAGCACAGATCTAAAGGCAATACAGCCTGCAGGCACCGCAGAGCTATGATAGAAGAAACCAGCTGAGGGACCCTGCACTCTGCATGATTGACCAGAGCAGGAGAACTACAGAAGCACAGATCTAAAGGCAATACAGCCTGGAGGCACCGCAGAGCTATGATAGAAGAAACCAGCTGAGGGACCCTGCACTCTGCATGATTGACCAGAGCAGGAGAACTACAGAAGCACAGATCTAAATGCAATACAGCCTGCAGGCTCCGCAGAGCTATGATAGAAGAAACCAGCTGAGAGACCCTGCACTCTGCATGACTGACCAGAGCAGGAGAACTACAGAAGCACAGATCTAAATGCAATACAGCCTGCAGGCACCGCAGAGCTATGATAGAAGAAAACCAGCTGAGAGACCCTGCACTCTGCATGATTGACCAGAGCAGGAGAACTACAGAAGCACAGATCTAAAGGCAATACAGCCTGCAGGCACCGCAGAGCTATGATAGAAGAAACCAGCAGAGAGACTGCACTCTGCATGATTGACCACAGCAGGAGAACTACAGAAGCACAGATCTAAATGCAATATAGCCTGGAGGCACCGCAGAGCTATGATAGAAGAAAACCAGCTGAGGGACCCTGCACTCTGCATGATTGACCACAGCAGGAGAACTACAGAAGCACAGATCTAAAGGCAATACAGCCTGGAGGCACCGCAGAGCTATAATAGAAGAAACCAGCTGAGAGACCCTGCACTCTGCATGATTGACCAGAGCAGGAGAACTACAGAAGCACAGATCTAAACGCAATACAGCCTGCAGGCACCGCAGAGCTATGATAGAAGAAACCAGCTGAGAGACCCTGCACTCTGCATGATTTACCACAGCAGGAGAACTACAGAAGCACAGATCTAAAGGCAATACAGCCTGGAGGCACCGCAGAGCTATGATAGAAGAAACCAGCTGAGAGACTCTGGACTCTACATGATTGACCACAGCAGGAGGACTACAGAAGCACAGATCTAAATGCAATACAGTCTGGAGGCACAGCAGAGCTATGATAGAAGAAACCAGCTGAGAGACCCTGCACTCTGCATGATTGGCCACAGCAGGAGAACTACAGAAGCACAGATCTAAATGCAATACAGCCTGGAGGCACCGCAGAGCTATGATAGAAGAAACCAGCTGAGGGACCCTGCACTCTGCATGATTGACCAGAGCAGAACTACAGAAGCACAGATCTAAATGCAATACAGTCTGGAGGCACCACAGAGCTATGATAGAAGAAAACCACCTGAGAGACCCTGCACTCTGCATGATTGACCAGAGCAGAACTACAGAAGCACAGATCTAAATGCAATACAGCCTGCAGGTACCGCAGAGCTATGATAGAAGAAACCAGCTGAGAGACCCTGCACTCTGCATGATTGACCAGAGCAGGAGAACTACAGAAGCACAGATCTAAAGGCAATACAGCCTGGAGGCACCGCAGAGCTATGATAGAAGAAACCAGCTGAGAGACCCTGCACTCTGCATGATTGACCACAGCAGGAGAAATACAGAAGCACAGATCTAAAGGCAATACAGCCTGGAGGCACCGCAGAGCTATGATAGAAGAAACCAGTTGAAAGACCCTGCACTCTGCATGATTGACCACAGCAGGAAAACTACAGAAGCACAGATCTAAATGCAATACAGCCTGGAGGCACCGCAGAGCTATGATAGAAGAAACCAGCTGAGAGACCCTGCACTCTACATGATTGACCACAGCAGGAGAACTACAGAAGCACAGATCTAAAGGCAATACAGCCTGGAGGCACCGCAGAGCTATGATAGAAGAAAACCAGCTGAGAGACCCTGCACTCTGCATGATTGACCAGAGCAGGAGAACTACAGAAGCACAGATCTAAAGGCAATACAGCCTGGAGGCACCGCAGAGCTATGATAGAAGAAACCAGCTGAGGGACCCTGCACTCTGCATGATGGACCAGAGCAGGAGAACTACAGAAGCACAGATCTAAAGGCAATACAGCCTGCAGGCACCGCAGAGCTATGATAGAAGAAACCAGCTGAGAGACCCTGCACTCTGCATGATTGACCACAGCAGGAGAACTACAGAAGCACAGATCTAAAGGCAATACAGCCTTGCAGGCAACGCAGAGCTATGATAGAAGAAAACCAGCTGAGGGACCCTGCACTCTGTATGATTGACCAGAGCAGGAGAACTACAGAAGCACAGATCTAAATGCAATACAGCCTGCAGGCACCGCAGAGCTATGATAGAAGAAACCAGCTGAGAGACCCTGCACTCTGCATGATGGACCAGAGCAGGAGAACTACAGAAGCACAGATCTAAATGCAATACAGCCTGCAGGCACCGCAGAGCTATGATAGAAGAAAACCAGCTGAGAGACCCTGCACTCTGCATGATGGACCACAGCAGGAGAACTACAGAAGCACAGATCTAAAGGCAATACAGCCTGGAGGCACCGCAGAGCTATGATAGAAGAAAACCAGCTGAGAGACCCTGCAATCTGCATGATTGACCACAACAGGAGAACTACAGAAGCACAGATCTAAAGGCAATACAGCCTGGAGGCACCGCAGAGCTATGATAGAAGAAACCAGCTGAGAGACCCTGCACTCTGCATGATTGACCAGAGCAGGAGAACTACAGAAGAACAGATCTAAATGCAATACAGCCTGCAGGCACCGCAGAGCTATGATAGAAGAAAACCAGCTGAGAGACCCTGCACTCTGCATGATGGACCAGAGCAGGAGAACTACAGAAGCACAGATCTAAAGGCAATACAGCCTGCAGGCACCGCAGAGCTATGATAGAAGAAACCAGCTGAGGGACCCTGCACTCTGCATGATTGACCACAGCAGGAGAACTACAGAAGCACAGATCTAAATGCAATACAGCCTGGAGGCACCGCAGAGCTATGATAGAAGAAACCAGCTGAGGGACCCTGCACTCTGCATGATTGACCAGAGCAGGAGAACTACAGAAGCACAGATCTAAAGGCAATACAGCCTGGAGGCACCGCAGAGCTATGATAGAAGAAACCAGCTGAGAGACCCTGCACTCTGCATGATTGACCACAGCAGGAGAACTACAGAAGCACAGATCTAAATGCAATATAGCCTGGAGGCACCGCAGAGCTATGATAGAAGAAACCAGCAGAGAGACCCTGCACTCTGCATGATTGACCACAGCAGGAGAACTACAGAAGCACAGATCTAAATGCAATACAGCCTGCAGGCACCGCAGAGCTATGATAGAAGAAAACCAGCTGAGGGACCCTGCACTCTGCATGATTGACCAGAGCAGGAGAACTACAGAAGCACAGATCTAAATGCAATACAGCCTGCAGGCACCGCAGAGCTATGATAGAAGAAACCAGCTGAGAGACCCTGCACTCTGCATGATTGACCAGAGCAGGAGAACTACAGAAGCACAGATCTAAATGCAATACAGCCTGCAGGCACCGCAGAGCTATGATAGAAGAAACCAGCTGAGAGACCCTGCACTCTGCATGATTGACCACAGCAGGAGAACTACAGAAGCACAGATCTAAATGCAATACAGCCTGCAGGCACCGCAGAGCTATGATAGAAGAAAACCAGCTGAGGGACCCTGCACTCTGCATGATTGACCAGAGCAGGAGAACTACAGAAGCACAGATCTAAATGCAATACAGCCTGCAGGCACCGCAGAGCTATGATAGAAGAAACCAGCTGAGAGACCCTGCACTCTGCATGATTGACCACAGCAGGAGAACTACAGAAGCACAGATCCAAATGCAATACAGCCTGCAGGCACCGCAGAGCTATGATAGAAGAAAACCAGCTGAGGGACCCTGCACTCTGCATGATTGACCAGAGCAGGAGAACTACAGAAGCACAGATCTAAATGCAATACAGCCTGGAGGCACCGCAGAGCTATGATAGAAGAAACCAGCTGAGAGACCCTGCACTCTGCATGATTGACCACAGCAGGAGAACTACAGAAGCATAGATCTAAAGGCAATACAGCCTGCAGGCACCGCAGAGCTATGATAGAAGAAACCAGCTGAGAGACCCTGCACTCTGCATGATTGACCACAGCAGGAGAACTACAGAAGCACAGATCTAAAGGCAATACAGCCTTGCAGGCAACGCAGAGCTATGATAGAAGAAAACCAGCTGAGGGACCCTGCACTCTGTATGATTGACCAGAGCAGGAGAACTACAGAAGCACAGATCTAAATGCAATACAGCCTGCAGGCACCGCAGAGCTATGATAGAAGAAACCAGCTGAGAGACCCTGCACTCTGCATGATTGACCAGAGCAGGAGAACTACAGAAGCACAGATCTAAATGCAATACAGCCTGCAGGCACCGCAGAGCTATGATAGAAGAAAACCAGCTGAGAGACCCTGCACTCTGCATGATGGACCACAGCAGGAGAACTACAGAAGCACAGATCTAAAGGCAATACAGCCTGCAGGCACCGCAGAGCTATGATAGAAGAAACCAGCTGAGGGACCCTGCACTCTGCATGATTGACCACAGCAGGAGAACTACAGAAGCACAGATCTAAATGCAATACAGCCTGGAGGCACCGCAGAGCTATGATAGAAGAAAACCAGCTGAGAGACCCTGCACTCTGCATGATTGACCAGAGCAGGAGAACTACAGAAGCACAGATCTAAATGCAATACAGCCTGCAGGCACCGCAGAGCTATGATAGAAGAAACCAGCTGAGAGACCCTGCACTCTGCATGATTGACCACAGCAGGAGAACTACAGAAGCACAGATCTAAAGGCAATACAGCCTGGAGGCACCGCAGAGCTATGATAGAAGAAACCAGCTGAGAGACCCTGCACTCTGCATGATTGACCAGAGCAGGAGAACTACAGAAGCACAGATCTAAATGCAATACAGCCTGGAGGCACCGCAGAGCTATGATAGAAGAAACCAGCTGAGAGACCCTGCACTCTGCATGATTGACCACAGCAGGAGAACTACAGAAGCACAGATCTAAAGGCAATACAGCCTGGAGGCACCGCAGAGCTATGATAGAAGAAAACCAGCTGAGAGACCCTGCACTCTGCATGATTGACCAGAGCAGGAGAACTACAGAAGCACAGATCTAAATGCAATACAGCCTGCAGGCACCGCAGAGCTATGATAGAAGAAACCAGCTGAGAGACCCTGCACTCTGCATGATTGACCACAGCAGGAGAACTACAGAAGCACAGATCTAAATGCAATACAGCCTGCAGGCACCGCAGAGCTATGATAGAAGAAAACCAGCTGAGGGACCCTGCACTCTGCATGATTGACCAGAGCAGGAGAACTACAGAAGCACAGATCTAAATGCAATACAGCCTGCAGGCACCGCAGAGCTATGATAGAAGAAACCAGCTGAGAGACCCTGCACTCTGCATGATTGACCACAGCAGGAGAACTACAGAAGTGACGCGCCCCTGGGCCTGTGTCGCGCTGCGTTGCGCACGCGGGAGCCTACCCGGAGCCGGATCAGATGGGGGTAGTATTCTCGTGGAGGTGACCCGGTCCGTGCCCAGGGAGTCAGACTAAGTGGCAGTCTATTAGCAGTAGATGGTGGATGACTACGCCACCCGTTGAATGCAGCTATGGAGCTGCCGCTGCAGGGCAGACCGCTGAGGCCGGTGGAAGGATGGTGCAGCGTGGATGGTATAACCCACAACGGGAGGGATATGGCCTCAGGGCAGCCGACGTGGATGATGGGGGTAGCAGGAACCACTCGGAGACGGTACTGTGTAGTTCAGGGTCTTTACTGGTGACAAAGATAGACCCTCCCGGAGTACTGGCTAGCGATTGGGGCCTGGTCAGTCCTTGAGCAGATGGGATCTCCCCTGGCCAGGCGGAGTTGTAGGCCTCCCAAACTAACGATACTCTTCTGGCTACCTTGCTAGAGGCGGGTATAAGTAGCCCACGTCCCTGAGTGTACCGTGTGGTGCTCACCCGTATGGCCGGTGACTCGGGGCCTTCGGGTTTCTGGGCCAGAGGACCTGCAATCCCCTGCCGGTCGGTTTCTGCTGCTGGATAGGAGTTAGTCCCCACAGCCTCGGACTCCGGGTCCGGTGATAACTTCTCAGTCAGGGCGAGCTCTGCAGCTGCCAGCCCCTGACTCCTTGTAACACTGCTCCCACAGAGCTCCTGTTGTTTCTCCTATATTTGCTTCTCTTCTCTGCTTCTTCTCTACTCACCCACCCTGCCTCAGCCCTAGGTTTATATAGGGGAAGTCCTTCCCCTCCCAGGACTGGGCAGGAGGTGTGGCATGCATAGGATCCCTAACCAAGAGACCTCCCACCTGCTCTCAGACATAACATTGCATTACTGTGGAAACCAGACCCCTGGGGTGCCACATTCCCCCCTAGTGAAATTTAGTACTCCGGGACTAAACATTTTTTTTTTTTTTTTTTTAAAAAAACATAACAAGATATAACAATAACAATACAATAAAGAAACACATAAAGGTGGTCACGGCATGTCCGTAACCGGGTGCAGTCTTTGAAGAAAGCAAGGTGTCCATTTCACCAAAACAGGGAGACGTAACCAGGTAGGGGTCTGTCCTGCCCCGAGTCCTTAACAGTCTTTAGTCCGTCCTGGGTTACGCTCCAACTATGTACAAGGATTGCCGGTAAATCCACCAAGGACTCCTAAAAATAACTAGAAACACATAATTATTTACAAGTAACATGAAAAACAGGTAACCACAAATAAAACAATTTATACATTTCAAATCCTCCAACGTGCGGGTAACTGGCCTCTAGTGGCCCTAGTGGACCTACGGAGCTGACTGTCTAGCCCTGAACTACAGGGTGTAGGAGCTGTCAAGGGTAAACTGGGCAGCTGTCTACCGGCTCTTTGGCTCACTAGGGGTACGGCAGGCTCACTATAAGCAGAGGGTTGATCCTCCTGTTCTGCTTGTGTGGAGTCTTCTGCCTCCTGGACCGGCTGCTCTTCCAGCTCTACCTGTCGCTCCGTAGGTGCTTGGGATGCTGGTTGGAGGAAGGTGAGTACGGGTACCACAACTGCGCCATTGACTTGAGTCCAAGACCGAGGGAAGTCTCCGAGCACAGTACTAACCATGTCTTCCCTTTCCTCTACGGGTCGAGGGTCTTCTTGTTCCTCTTCAGGGTTCCGTAGCTGTTCGGGACACTTCTTCAGGTGATCCCGGGATACAATGGTTGTGGTTTCCCCTCCGTCTTTACTGATGGTACAGACCTTTGGGTTGTCGTGGCTTGAGGGCAGTACGGTGTACGGGTCCTTCTCCCACTGGTCGTCCAACTTGTGGAGCCGTCTTTTTCTCTTCAAGACTTGCTCTCCGGGTACCAGGGGAACAGCGGGAGCATACTGGTTGTAAGTTTTCTCTTGCCTTTCCCTAGCCTGACAGAGACTTCGCTCCACGCTCTCCTGTACTCTCCGGTACTGTTGCTGCCTTTCTGTGTCCCAGTCTGCTTCTGGTGAAGTGTCCTCGGGTGTCAGGACTCCCATTTCCAGGTCAACAGGTAACTTACCAGGTCTCGCCCTCATTAGGTAAGCCGGGGTACAGTTGGTGGAACCTACCGGGATGTGGTTGTATAGGTCCACCAGATCGGGCAGCTTCTCAGGCCACAGACTGCGTTCTTCCAGGGGCAACGTTTTCAGAAGATCCATTACCACCTGGTTCATTTTCTCACAAAGTCCATTAGTTTGCGGATGATAGGGTGTTGTCCTTATCTTCCGGCAGCCATACAGAGTGCAGAATTCTTGGAAGACCTCCGCTTCAAAGGCAGGTCCCTGGTCTGTCAACACTTGGTCCGGGTACCCGTGTGGACGGCAGAAATGCTGCTGGAAGGCTCTAGCTGCTGTTCGAGCTGTTAAGTCCTTGACAGGGACAACAACCAAGAACCGGGAGTAGTGATCCACGATGGTTAGTGCGTAGACGTAGCCACTTCTGCTTGGGGTCAGTTTTACATGATCCAAGGCTACCAGTTCCAACGGCTGCCGGGTGACGATGGACTGCAGGGGAGTCTTCTGGCTGGCACGGTCCTTCCTTCTTAGGTTGCACGGGCCACAGTCTCTGCACCACCTCTCGATGGTTCCCCTCATGCCTACCCAGTGGAACCGCTCGCGCAGCAGGAACTCCAGCTTCTTCCATCCGAAGTGTCCAGCCCCATCGTGGTATGCCTCCATCACCATGGCTGCATCTCTTCGTGGCACCACTACTTGCCAGATTAGTTCATGCGTCCGGGAGTTAACCATTCTGCGGCACAACTTCCCCTTTTAAAGGAACAGTCGACTCTTCTCAGCCCACAGTTGCTTGGCTTCCTCCGGAGCGTCTGGGTCAAGGCGAGCCTCTGGCCGAGTCAGCATCTCCTTCACCAGCCGGACGGCAGGGTCACTGTCTTGCGTTTCCGCCCAGTTGCAGTGAGGTAAGGGGTTAAGCGTAGCGCCTTGCTTACTCCTTACCCGATGGGAATACTGGATAGTCCCATGACGGTGAAACGCGGGGAGTTCGACTTCTTCCAGTCCCTCTGGATCTTCTCCTACGTCCGGTAGGTTTGGCATCCTGGACAGGGCGTCCGCGTTGGTATTGGAGCGTCCTGCCCGGTATTTGATGGTGAACTCATAGTTGGACAGGCGGGCCATCCATCTCTGCTCTAGGGCACCGAGTCTTGCCGTGTCCAGGTGTGTCAACGGGTTGTTATCCGTGTACACGATGAACCGGGAAGAAGCGAGGTAGTGCTTAAAGCGTTCGGTGACTGCCCACACCACTGCCAGGAACTCTAGCTTAAATGAGCTGTAATTCTCAGGGTTTCTCTCGGTGGGTCGCAGTTTTCGGCTGGCGTAAGCGATTACTCGTTCTTTCCCCTGCTGGATCTGGGACAGCACGGCTCCTAGCCCGATGTTACTTGCGTCAGTGTAGAGGATAAAGGGCTGGTTGTAATCCGGGTACGCCAGGATTTCATCCCCCGTGAGGGCCATCTTCAGCTGGCGGAAGGACTCTTCTTCCAACTTCTCCCATCTGAAGGGCGGCTTCTGGTTCTTGGCCTTCCGGGACTGGCCTATCAGGAGGTCCTGCATAGGAGCTGCCTTTTTGGTGAAACCGGGGATGAACCTGCGGTAGTAGCCTACCAACCCGAGGAACTGCCGCACTTCCTTTACACTGGAGGGACTTGGCCATTCCTTAATTGCGGTGATCTTATCAGGGTCGGGAGCCACTCCGTCAGCGCTCACCACGTGTCCCAGGTACTGCACCTTTGGTTTCAGGAGGTGACACTTGGAGGGTTTCACCTTTAGGCCGTAGCTTGCCAGGGCTTCGAACACTTCCGCCAGGTGTTTCAGGTGGTCCTCATAAGTCTTAGAATATACGATGACATCGTCCAGGTACAACAGGACCGTCTCGAAGTTTCTGTGGCCCAGACAGCACTCCATTAATCGTTGGAAGGTTCCTGGTGCGTTGCAGAGTCCGAACGGCATGCAGGTAAACTCGCTAAGTCCCATCGGGGTGGTGAATGCGGTCTTCTCCCGGTCCGCCTCTGCTACAGGAACCTGCCAGTACCCACTAGTGAGATCCAAGGTAGAGAAGAAGTTAGCAGATCTTAAAGCAGCCAAAGACTCCTCTATCCTTGGTAAGGGGTACGCATCCTTGTGTGTGATACGGTTGATTTTCCGGTAATCTACACACATCCTCATGGTGTTGTCTTTCTTTTTGACTAAGACTAGTGGAGCTGCCCAGGGGCTACAGCTATCCCTGATCACCCCAGCCTCCTTCATGTCTCTAAGCATCCCCTTGGCGTGTTGGTAGTGTGCAGGGGGTACGGGTCGATACCTCTCTTTTATGGGAGGATGGTCTCCCGTGGGGATGTGGTGTTCTACCCCCTTGACTCGCCCGAAGTCTAACGGGTGTTTACTAAACACTCTCTCGTACTCTTGAACCACCCGATAGACTCCCTGTTTCTGGTGTGAGGGAGTGGAGTCAGTACGCAAATGTAGTTGCTGACACCAGTCCTCCATTGTTTTCTTAGAGCCGTTACCTTCCTCCGGGTGAGATGGAGGCAAGGGTTCCACAGATTGTATAGCATTTTGGTTAATGGTATATAATTTGGCTAGCGTGGCATACCGGGGCAGGTACACTTCCCTCTTCCCGATATTGATTATGCGAACGGGCACCCTCCCATGGCGTACATTAACCACCCCCCGTGCTGTCAAGATGGTGGGCCTACTGTCTGAGTAAACTGGTTCTACCATTGCCTGGTAATCTCTACCTCTCAGACCAATAGCTGCCCGGCACCAAATCATCATTTCACTTTTTGGGGGCATGGCAATAGGGAAAGGGTCACACATTCTCACGCTACCAATCTCACCGCCGGAGAGTTCCACCTGTTGCCGTCGCATCAGTGCCCGGATCTCTTTTTGGAGCACTCGCTGCTCGCCGGAGCTGGCGTTCTTGGCAACCTGCTGTAAAAGGAAAATCACCTCTGCAAGACAATTTTCAATTACATTAGTTCCTAGAGTTATCTTTGGGTGACTCTCGTGTTTGTCAATGTCTACAATGATCAGTCCCTGTGCTGCCAATTCGACTCTACCGATTTTAATGGTCACCTCTTTAAATCCAATCTGTGGCACGGGCTGACCATTGCTGGCGATGATACTCAAGTCGTCGTCAGGGTAGCGGGTGATATCCGAGTCATTCCAGTACTGCTTGAAGAGCACGTACGGGATGGTGGTGACCTGTGACCTGGTGTCCAGTAGGGCACTCATAGGAATGCCATCCAGTACCACGGGTAAGACTGGACGTCCTCCCACATATTTGTCGCGCCAGTTCGATGGGCCTGGTGATCTTTTTCCTGGGGGTTGGCCCTCTACCCCAGGTTGTGCCAGTTTAAAGGACAGTACCTTGCCATATGTCCGGGTTGATTGCAGCGGCGGCAGATGGGTCGTCCGTCCTCGTTGTATCGGTCGCTGGGTCTTCCTCTGGCCGGTGGGGTCCTCCTTGGTCGACGCCACGGGATGTCCTCCGGTCCGGATGCCAGCTGGATCTTCCCTGGAGTGGAAACCTGTAAAGACTGCACAGTTCGGGTTAGCGCAGCAACGCTTTTAGCTAGCTCTTGGACCTGATGGTGCAGGTCTGGAGCCGAGTCATTGTTCAAAGCCTGCGCATCAGCTCCCACAGGCCCTGCCGACAAGGGCGCCGCCTCCTGGTGGTAAGTG
The DNA here is from genome assembly GCF_046119375.1 of Phyllobates terribilis. NCBI lineage: Eukaryota > Metazoa > Chordata > Amphibia > Anura > Dendrobatidae > Phyllobates > Phyllobates terribilis. The sequence continues at coordinate 158,047 of NW_027364333.1, forward strand.
GTAGTGGGGCGTCTGGGGGTCACAACGCCACCTGGTGCCGGTTCTCGAAGCACCCGGATGGCTCTGTCCTTGAACTGTGCAAATCCCAGATGAGGGTCCTGTAAGGCCATTGCGCGCAACTGGGTTCGGTGGGCATTGCAATATAAACCCTCTATAAATTGTTCAGTCAACAGCCTGTCCTCGTCTCCCACGCCGTCAGGGTCGATCTGCTTAATGGCCCTCAGGGCCTCTTGTAGGTTCAGGGCATAGTCCCTTATACTCTCATGTGCCCGCTGTTTGCACCCGTAGAATCTAAGCTTGATCTCGGCTGAGGTGCGGGTATCAAAGGTGTCCCTCAGCCGGGTTAGTATCCCTGCGACAGTCCTCCCCCCAGGTGGCCAGGACTTTACCTCCCTTTGGGCTGCCCCGGTTAATTGGGCCACCAGGATGCTTACTTTTTGCTCTTCTGTGAGGGGGTACAAATGGAAGAGGCTATCCAGTTTTTCTCTAAAGTCCTGCAGGGTATGTGACTCCCCTGAGTACTGGGGTAGCCAGGCTGCCCCCGGGAGATAGGGCATGGTGAAAGGCATGACCGCAACAGCGGTGGCGCTGGCGGGGGTTGGAGCGGTGAAGCTCTCCTCCGTATCCGACATCCTTCTCCCCCCTAGTGGACCGTGGCCTACCTTGCGATGATCCTCTTCCGTAGGCCGCGGCTCCGCAGTGGATCGTCAGGGTTGAGGACCTTCCGTCGCGCTCCTGTGACGTCGGCGTCTGCTGGGCTCCTTCCAGGACCTTACGCAACATCCGGACGTGAGGCGGGGCTTCAGTTCTCGCGCGTTTTCGGAGTCCACGCCCCTCTTCTTCCCGCGCGGCGTCCCCAAGATGGCGTCCAACGGCGGGAAAACTCCACGGATGGCGGGAAGAAGGCTGAAGATGGCGCCGGATGGCGGGAAAACTCCACGGATGGCGGGAAGAAGGCTGAAGATGGCGCCGGATGGCGGGAAAACTTCACGGATGGCGGGAAGAAGGCTGAAGATGGCGCCGGATGGCGGGAATCTTCACCGATGGCGGGAAGAAGGCTGAAGATGGCGCCGGATGGCAGGAATCTTCACCACAGGTAAGTTTTAAAAGTCTCTTTTTCAGGCACGCAGTACCCGGTGGTTGCGGGCACGAAATCCTGCCGACTACGCCAAAAGTTGACGCGCCCCTGGGCCTGTGTCGCGCTGCGTTGCGCACGCGGGAGCCTACCCGGAGCCGGATCAGATGGGGGTAGTAGTCTCGTGGCGGTGACCCGGTCCGTGCCCAGGGAGTCAGACTAAGTGGCAGTCTATTAGCAGTAGATGGTGGATGACTACGCCACCCGTTGAATGCAGCTATGGAGCTGCCGCTGCAGGGCAGACCGCTGAGGCCGGTGGAAGGATGGTGCAGCGTGGATAGTATAACCCCCAACGGGAGGGGTATGGCCTCAGGGCAGCTGACGTGGATGATGGGGGTAGCAGGAACCACTCGGAGACGGTACTGTGTAGTTCAGGGTCTTTACTGGTGACAAAGATAGACCCTCCCGGAGTACTGGCTAGCGATTGGGGCCTGGTCAGTCCTTGAGCAGATGGGATCTCCCCTGGCCAGGCGGAGTTGTAGGCCTCCCAAACTAACGATACTCTTCTGGCTACCTTGCTAGAGGCGGGTATAAGTAGCCCACGTCCCTGAGTGTACCGTGTGGTGCTCACCCGTATGGCCGGTGACTCGGGGCCTTCGGGTTTCTGGGCCAGAGGACCTGCAATCCCCTGCCGGTCGGTTTCTGCTGCTGGATAGGAGTTAGTCCCCACAGCCTCGGACTCCGGGTCCGGTGATAACTTCTCAGTCAGGGCGAGCTCTGCAGCTGCCAGCCCCTGACTCCTTGTAACACTGCTCCCACAGAGCTCCTGTTGTTTCTCCTATATTTGCTTCTCTTCTCTGCTTCTTCTCTACTCACCCACCCTGCCTCAGCCCTAGGTTTATATAGGGGAAGTCCTTCCCCTCCCAGGACTGGGCAGGAGGTGTGGCATGCATAGGATCCCTGACCAAGAGACCTCCCACCTGCTCTCAGACATAACATTGCATTACTGTGGAAACCAGACCCCTGGGGTGCCACAGAAGCACAGATCTAAAGGCAATACAGCCTGCAGGCACCGCAGAGCTATGATAGAAGAAAACCAGCTGAGGGACCCTGCACTCTGCATGATTGACCAGAGCAGGAGAACTACAGAAGCACAGATCTAAAGGCAATACAGCCTGCAAGCACCACAGAGCTATGATAGAAGAAACCAGCTGAGAGACCCTGCACTTTGCCTAATTGACCACAGCAGGAGAACTACAGAAGCACAGATGTAAAGGCAATACAGCCTGCAGGCACCGCAGAGCTATGATAGAAGAAACCAGCTGAGAGACCCTGCACTCTGCATGATTGACCACAGCAGGAGAACTACAGAAGCACAGATCTAAAGCCAATACAGCCTGCAGGCACCGCAGAGCTATGATAGAAGAAAACCAGCTGAGAGACCCTGCACTCTGCATGATTGACCACAGCAGGAGAACTACAGAAGCACAGATCTAAAGGCAATACAGCCTGCAAGCACCACAGAGCTATGATAGAAGAAAACCAGCTGAGAGACCCTGCACTCTGCATGATTGACCACAGCAGGAGAACTCCAGAAGCACAGATCTAAAGGCAATACAGCCTGGAGGCACCGCAGAGCTATGATTGAAGAAAACCAGCTGAGAGACCCTGCACTCTGCATGATGACCAGAGCAGGAGAACTACAGAAGCACAGATCTAAAGGCAATACAGCCTGGAGGCACCACAGAGCTATGATAGAAGAAACCAGCTGAGAGACCCTGCACTCTACATGATGACCAGAGCAGGAGAACTACAGAAGCACAGATCTAAATGCAATACAGCCTGCAGGCACCGCAGAGCTATGATAGAAGAAAACCAGCTGAGGGACCCTGCACTCTGCATGACTGACCAGAGCAGGAGAACTACAGAAGCACAGATCTAAATGCAATACAGCCTGCAGGCACCGCAGAGCTATGATAGAAGAAACCAGCTGAGAGACCCTGCACTCTGCATGACTGACCACAGCAGGAGAACTACAGAAGCACAGATCTAAATGCAATACAGCCTGCAGGCACCGCAGAGCTATGATAGAAGAAAACCAGCTGAGAGACCCTGCACTCTGCATGATTGACCAGAGCAGGAGAACTACAGAAGCACAGATCTAAATGCAATACAGCCTGGAGGCACCGCAGAGCTATGATAGAAGAAACCAGCTGAGAGACCCTGCACTCTGCATGATTGACCAGAGCAGGAGAACTACAGAAGCACAGATCTAAAGGCAATACAGCCTGGAGGCACCGCAGAGCTATGATAGAAGAAACCAGCTGAGAGACCCTGCACTCTGCACGATGGACCACAGCAGGAGAACTACAGAAGCACAGATCTAAAGGCAATACAGCCTGGAGGCACCGCAGAGCTATGATAGAAGAAACCAGCTGAGAGACCCTGCACTCTGCATGATTGACCAGAGCAGGAGAACTACAGAAGCACAGATCTAAATGCAATACAGCCTGGAGGCACCGCAGAGCTATGATAGAAGAAACCAGCTGAGAGACCCTGCACTCTGCATGATTGACCACAGCAGGAGAACTACAGAAGCACAGATCTAAAGGCAATACAGCCTGGAGGCACCGCAGAGCTATGATAGAAGAAAACCAGCTGAGAGACCCTGCACTCTGCATGATTGACCAGAGCAGGAGAACTACAGAAGCACAGATCTAAATGCAATACAGCCTGGAGGCACCGCAGAGCTATGATAGAAGAAACCAGCTGAGAGACCCTGCACTCTTCATGATGACCAGAGCAGGAGAACTACAGAAGCACAGATCTAAATGCAATACAGCCTGCAGGCACCGCAGAGCTATGATAGAAGAAAACCAGCTGAGGGACCCTGCACTCTGCATGACTGACCAGAGCAGGAGAACTACAGAAGCACAGATCTAAATGCAATACAGCCTGCAGGCACCGCAGAGCTATGATAGAAGAAAACCAGCTGAGAGACCCTGCACTCTGCATGATTGACCAGAGCAGGAGAACTACAGAAGCACAGATCTAAATGCAATACAGCCTGGAGGCACCGCAGAGCTATGATAGAAGAAACCAGCTGAGAGACCCTACACTCTGCATGATTGACCAGAGCAGGAGAACTACAGAAGCACAGATCTAAAGGCAATACAGCCTGGAGGCACCGCAGAGCTATGATAGAAGAAACCAGCTGAGAGACCCTGCACTCTGCACGATGGACCACAGCAGGAGAACTACAGAAGCACAGATCTAAAGGCAATACAGCCTGGAGGCACCGCAGAGCTATGATAGAAGAAACCAGCTGAGAGACCCTGCACTCTGCATGATTGACCAGAGCAGGAGAACTACAGAAGCACAGATCTAAATGCAATACAGCCTGGAGGCACCGCAGAGCTATGATAGAAGAAACCAGCTGAGAGACCCTGCACTCTGCATGATTGACCAGAGCAGGAGAACTACAGAAGCACAGATCTAAAGGCAATACAGCCTGCAGGCACCGCAGAGCTATGATAGAAGAAAACCAGCTGAGAGACCCTGCACTCTGCATGATTGACCACAGCAGGAGAACTACAGAAGCACAGATCTAAAGGCAATACAGCCTGGAGGCACCGCAGAGCTATGATAGAAGAAACCAGCTGAGAGACGCTGCACTCTGCATGATTGACCAGAGCAGGAGAACTACAGAAGCACAGATCTAAATGCAATACAGCCTGCAGGCACCGCAGAGCTATGATAGAAGAAAACCAGCTGAGAGACCCTGCACTCTGCATGATTGACCACAGCAGGAGAACTACAGAAGCGCAGATCTAAAGGCAATACAGCCTGGAGACACCGCAGAGCTATGATAGAAGAAACCAGCTGAGAGACCCTGCACTCTGCATGATTGACCACAGCAGGAGAACTACAGAAGCACAGATCTAAAGGCAATACAGCCTGCAGGCACCGCAGAGCTATGATAGAAGAAACCAGCTGAGAGACCCTGCACTCTGCATGACTGACCACAGCAGGAGAACTACAGAAGCACAGATCTAAAGGCAACACAGCCTGGAGGCACCGCAGAGCTATGATAGAAGAAACCAACTGAGAGACCCTGCACTCTGCATGACTGACCAGAGCAGGAGAACTACAGAAGCACAGATCTAAATGCAAAACAGCCTGGAGGCACCGCAGAGCTATGATAGAAGAAACCAGCTGAGAGACCCTGCACTCTGCATGATTGACCAGAGCAGGAGAACTACAGAAGCACAGATCTAAATGCAATACAGCCTGGAGGCACCGCAGAGCTATGATAGAAGAAAACCAGCTGAGAGAACCTGCACTCTGCATGACTGACCAGAGCAGGAGAACTACAGAAGCACAGATCTAAAGGCAATACAGCCTGGAGGCACCGCAGAGCTATGATAGAAGAAACCAGCTGAGAGACCCTGCACTCTGCATGATTGACCACAGCAGGAGAACTACAGAAGCACAGATCTAAATGCAATACAGCCTGGAGGCACCGCAGAGCTATGATAGAAGAAACCAGCTGAGAGACCCTGCACTCTGCATGATTGACCAGAGCAGGAGAACTACAGAAGCACAGATCTAAATGCAATACAGCCTGCAGGCACCGCAGAGCTATGATAGAAGAAAACCAGCTGAGGGACCCTGCACTCTGCATGATTGACCAGAGCAGGAGAACTACAGAAGCACAGATCTAAATGCAATACAGCCTGGAGGCACCGCAGAGCTATGATAGAAGAAACCAGCTGAGAGACCCTGCACTCTGCATGATTGACCACAGCAGGAGAACTACAGAAGCACAGATCTAAAGGCAATACAGCCTGGAGGCACCGCAGAGCTATGATAGAAGAAACCAGCTGAGAGACCCTGCACTCTGCATGATTGACCACAGCAGGAGAACTACAGAAGCACAGATCTAAATGCAATACAGCCTGGAGGCACCACAGAGCTATGATAGAAGAAACCAGCTGAGAGACCCTGCACTCTGCATGATTGACCACAGCAGGAGAACTACAGAAGCACAGATCTAAAGGCAATACAGCCTGGAGGCACCGCAGAGCTATGATAGAAGAAAACCAGCTGAGAGACCCTGCACTCTGCATGATTGACCAGAGCAGGAGAACTACAGAAGCACAGATCTAAATGCAATACAGCCTGGAGGCACCGCAGAGCTATGATAGAAGAAACCAGCTGAGAGACCCTGCACTCTTCATGATGACCAGAGCAGGAGAACTACAGAAGCACAGATCTAAATGCAATACAGCCTGCAGGCACCGCAGAGCTATGATAGAAGAAAACCAGCTGAGGGACCCTGCACTCTGCATGACTGACCAGAGCAGGAGAACTACAGAAGCACAGATCTAAATGCAATACAGCCTGCAGGCACCGCAGAGCTATGATAGAAGAAACCAGCTGAGAGACCCTGCACTCTGCATGACTGACCACAGCAGGAGAACTACAGAAGCACAGATCTAAATGCAATACAGCCTGCAGGCACCGCAGAGCTATGATAGAAGAAAACCAGCTGAGAGACCCTGCACTCTGCATGATTGACCAGAGCAGGAGAACTACAGAAGCACAGATCTAAATGCAATACAGCCTGGAGGCACCGCAGAGCTATGATAGAAGAAACCAGCTGAGAGACCCTACACTCTGCATGATTGACCAGAGCAGGAGAACTACAGAAGCGCAGATCTAAAGGCAATACAGCCTGGAGGCACCGCAGAGCTATGATAGAAGAAACCAGCTGAGGGACCCTGCACTCTGCATGACTGACCAGAGCAGGAGAACTACAGAAGCTCAGATCTAAAGGCAATACAGCCTGGAGGCACCGCAGAGCTATGATAGAAGAAACCAGCTGAGAGACCCTGCACTCTGCACGATGGACCACAGCAGGAGAACTACAGAAGCACAGATCTAAAGGCAATACAGCCTGGAGGCACCGCAGAGCTATGATAGAAGAAACCAGCTGAGAGACCCTGCACTCTGCATGATTGACCAGAGCAGGAGAACTACAGAAGCACAGATCTAAATGCAATACAGCCTGGAGGCACCGCAGAGCTATGATAGAAGAAACCAGCTGAGAGACCCTGCACTCTGCATGATTGACCAGAGCAGGAGAACTACAGAAGCACAGATCTAAAGGCAATACAGCCTGCAGGCACCGCAGAGCTATGATAGAAGAAAACCAGCTGAGAGACCCTGCACTCTGCATGATTGACCACAGCAGGAGAACTACAGAAGCACAGATCTAAAGGCAATACAGCCTGGAGGCACCGCAGAGCTATGATAGAAGAAACCAGCTGAGAGACGCTGCACTCTGCATGATTGACCAGAGCAGGAGAACTACAGAAGCACAGATCTAAATGCAATACAGCCTGCAGGCACCGCAGAGCTATGATAGAAGAAAACCAGCTGAGAGACCCTGCACTCTGCATGATTGACCACAGCAGGAGAACTACAGAAGCGCAGATCTAAAGGCAATACAGCCTGGAGACACCGCAGAGCTATGATAGAAGAAACCAGCTGAGAGACCCTGCACTCTGCATGATTGACCACAGCAGGAGAACTACAGAAGCACAGATCTAAAGGCAATACAGCCTGCAGGCACCGCAGAGCTATGATAGAAGAAACCAGCTGAGAGACCCTGCACTCTGCATGACTGACCACAGCAGGAGAACTACAGAAGCACAGATCTAAAGGCAACACAGCCTGGAGGCACCGCAGAGCTATGATAGAAGAAACCAACTGAGAGACCCTGCACTCTGCATGACTGACCAGAGCAGGAGAACTACAGAAGCACAGATCTAAATGCAAAACAGCCTGGAGGCACCGCAGAGCTATGATAGAAGAAACCAGCTGAGAGACCCTGCACTCTGCATGATTGACCAGAGCAGGAGAACTACAGAAGCACAGATCTAAATGCAATACAGCCTGGAGGCACCGCAGAGCTATGATAGAAGAAAACCAGCTGAGAGAACCTGCACTCTGCATGACTGACCAGAGCAGGAGAACTACAGAAGCACAGATCTAAAGGCAATACAGCCTGGAGGCACCGCAGAGCTATGATAGAAGAAACCAGCTGAGAGACCCTGCACTCTGCATGATTGACCACAGCAGGAGAACTACAAAAGCACAGATCTAAATGCAATACAGCCTGGAGGCACCGCAGAGCTATGATAGAAGAAACCAGCTGAGAGACCCTGCACTCTGCATGATTGACCAGAGCAGGAGAACTACAGAAGCACAGATCTAAATGCAATACAGCCTGCAGGCACCGCAGAGCTATGATAGAAGAAAACCAGCTGAGGGACCCTGCACTCTGCATGATTGACCAGAGCAGGAGAACTACAGAAGCACAGATCTAAAGGCAATACAGCCTGGAGGCACCGCAGAGCTATGATAGAAGAAACCAGCTGAGAGACCCTGCACTCTGCATGATTGACCACAGCAGGAGAACTACAGAAGCACAGATCTAAATGCAATACAGCCTGGATGCACTGCAGAGCTATGATAGAAGAAACCAGCTGAGAGACCCTGCACTCTGCATGATTGACCACAGCAGGAGAACTACAGAAGCACAGATCTAAAGGCAATACAGCCTGGAGGCACCGCAGAGCTATGATAGAAGAAAACCAGCTGAGAGACCCTGCACTCTGCATGATTGACCAGAGCAGGAGAACTACAGAAGCACAGATCTAAATGCAATACAGCCTGGAGGCACCGCAGAGCTATGATAGAAGAAAACCAGCTGAGAGACCCTGCACTCTACATGATGGACCAGAGCAGGAGAACTACAGAAGCACAGATCTAAATGCAATACAGCCTGCAGGCACCGCAGAGCTATGATAGAAGAAAACCAGCTGAGAGACCCTGCACTCTGCATGATGGACCACAGCAGGAGAACTACAGAAGCACAGATCTAAATGCAATACAGCCTGCAGGCACCGCAGAGCTATGATAGAAGAAAACCAGCTAAGAGACCCTGCACTCTGCATGACTGACCACAGCAGGAGAACTACAGAAGCACAGATCTAAAGGCAATACAGCCTGGAGGCACCGCAGAGCTATGATAGAAGAAACCAGCTGAGGGACCCTGCACTCTGCATGATGGACCAGAGCAGGAGAACTACAGAAGCACAGATCTAAATGCAATACAGCCTGGAGGCACCGCAGAGCTATGATAGAAGAAAACCAGCTGAGAGACCCTGCACTCTGCATGATGGACCACAGCAGGAGAACTACAGAAGCACAGATCTAAATGCAATACAGCCTGCAGGCACCGCAGAGCTATGATAGAAGAAACCAGCTGAGAGACCCTGCACTCTGCATGATTGACCACAGCAGGAGAACTACAGAAGCACAGATCTAAATGCAATACAGCCTGCAGGCACCGCAGAGCTATGATAGAAGAAAACCAGCTGAGAGACCCTGCACTCTGCATGATTGACCAGAGCAGGAGAACTACAGAAGCACAGATCTAAATGCAATACAGCCTGGAGGCACAGCAGAGCTATGATAGAAGAAACCAGCTGAGAGACCCTGCACTCTGCATGATTCACCAGAGCAGGAGAACTACAGAAGCACAGATCTAAATGCAATACAGCCTGGAGGCACCGCAGAGCTATGATAGAAGAAACCAGCTGAGGGACCCTGCACTCTGCATGATGGACCAGAGCAGGAGAACTACAGAAGCACAGATCTAAATGCAATACAGCCTGGATGCACCGCAGAGCTATAATAGAAGAAAACCAGCTGAGGGACCCTGCACTCTGCATGATTGACCAGAGCAGGAGAACTACAGAAGCACAGATCTAAATGCAATACAGCCTGGAGGCACCGCAGAGCTATGATAGAAGGAAACCAGCTGAGAGACCCTGCACTCTGCATGATGGACCACAGCAGAAGAACTACAGAAGCACAGATCTAAATGCAATACAGCCTGGAGGCACCGCAGAGCTATGATAGAAGAAACCAGCTGAGAGACCCTGCATTCTGCATGATGGACCAGAGCAGGAGAACTACAGAAGCACAGATCTAAATGCAATACAGCCTGCAGGCACCGCAGAGCTATGATAGAAGAAAACCAGCTGAGAGACCCTGCACTCTGCATGATGGACCACAGCAGGAGAACTACAGAAGCACAGATCTAAATGCAATACAGCCTGGAGGCACCGCAGAGCTATGATAGAAGAAAACCAGCTGAGAGACCCTGCACTCTGCATGATGGACCAGAGCAGGAGAACTACAGAAGCACAGATCTAAATGCAATACAGCCTGCAGGCACCGCAGAGCTATGATAGAAGAAAACCAGCTGAGAGACCCTGCACTCTGCATGATTGACCACAGCAGGAGAACTACAGAAGCACAGATCTAAATGCAATACAGCCTGGAGGCACCGCAGAGCTATGATAGAAGAAAACCAGCTGAGAGACCCTGCACTCTACATGATGGAGCAGAGCAGGAGAACTACAGAAGCACAGATCTAAATGCAATACAGCCTGCAGGCACCGCAGAGCTATGATAGAAGAAAACCAGCTGAGAGACCCTGCACTCTGCATGATGGACCAGAGCAGGAGAACTACAGAAGCACAGATCTAAATGCAATACAGCCTGGAGGCACCGCAGAGCTATGATAGAAGAAAACCAGCTGAGAGACCCTGCACTCTGCATGATGGACCAGAGCAGGAGAACTACAGAAGCACAGATCTAAATGCAATACAGCCTGCAGGCACCGCAGAGCTATGATAGAAGAAAACCAGCTGAGAGACCCTGCACTCTGCATGATGGACCAGAGCAGGAGAACTACAGAAGCACAGATCTAAATGCAATACAGCCTGCAGGCACCGCAGAGCTATGATAGAAGAAACCAGCTGAGGGACCCTGCACTCTGCATGATGGACCAGAGCAGGAGAACTACAGAAGCACAGATCTAAATGCAATACAGCCTAGATGCACCGCAGAGCTATGATAGAAGAAAACCAGCTGAGGGACGCTGCACTCTGCATGACTGACCAGAGCAGGAGAATTACAGAAGCACAGATCTAAAGGCAATACAGCCTGCAGGCACCGCAGAGCTATGATAGAAGAAACCAGCTGAGGGACCCTGCACTCTGCATGATTGACCACAGCAGGAGAACTACAGAAGCACAGATCTAAATGCAATACAGCCTGCAGGCACCGCAGAGCTATGATAGAAGACCAGCTGAGAGATCCTGCACTCTGCATGATTGACCAGAGCAGGAGAACTACAGAAGCACAGATCTAAATACAATACAGCCTGCAGGCACCGCAGAGCTATGATAGAAGAAACCAGCTGAGAGATCCTGCACTCTGCATGATTGACCAGAGCAGGAGAACTACAGAAGCACAGATCTAAATACAATACAGCCTGCAGGCACCGCAGAGCTATGATAGAGGAAACCAGCTGAGAGACCCTGCACTCTGCATGATTGACCACAGCAGGAGAACTACAGAAGCACAGATCTAAATGCAATACAACCTGCAGGCACCGCAGAGCTATGATAGAAGAAAACCAGCTGAGGGACGCTGCACTCTGCATGACTGACCAGAGCAGGAGAATTACAGAAGCACAGATCTAAAGGCAATACAGCCTGGAGGCACCGCAGAGCTATGATAGAAGAAACCAGCTGAGAGACCCTGCACTCTGCATGATTGACCAGAGCAGGAGAACTACAGAAGCAAAGATCTAAAGGCAATACAGCCTGGAGGCACCGCAGAGCTATGATAGAAGAAAACCAGCTGAGAGACCCTGCACTCTGCATGATTGACCAGAGCAGGAGAACTACAGAAGCACAGATCTAAAGGCAATACAGCCTGCAGGCACCGCAGAGCTATGATAGAAGAAACCAGCTGAGAGACCCTGCACTCTGCATGATTGACCAGAGCAGGAGAACTACAGAAGCACAGATCTAAATGCAATACAGCCTGCAGGCACCGCAGAGCTATGATAGAAGAAACCAGCTGAGAGACCCTGCACTCTGCATGATTGACCAGAGCAGGAGAACTACAGAAGCACAGATCTAAAGGCAATACAGCCTGCAGGCACCACAGAGCTATGATAGAAGAAACCAGCTGAGAGACCCTGCACTCTGCATGATTGACCACAGCAGGAGAACTACAGAAGCACAGATCTAAATGCAATACAGCCTGGAGGCACCGCAGAGCTATGATAGAAGAAAACCAGCTGAGAGACCCTGCACTCTGCATGATTGACCAGAGCAGGAGAACTACAGAAGCACAGATCTAAATGCAATACAGCCTGGAGGCACCGCAGAGCTATGATAGAAGAAACCAGCTGAGAGACGCTGCACTCTGCATGATTGACCACAGCAGGAGAACTACAGAAGCACAGATCTAAAGGCAATACAGCCTGCAGGCACCACAGAGCTATGATAGAAGAAACCAGCTGAGAGACCCTGCACTCTGCATGATTGACCACAGCAGGAGAACTACAGAAGCACAGATCTAAATGCAATACAGCCTGGAGGCACCGCAGAGCTATGATAGAAGAAAACCAGCTGAGAGACCCTGCACTCTGCATGATTGACCAGAGCAGGAGAACTACAGAAGCACAGATCTAAATGCAATACAGCCTGGAGGCACCGCAGAGCTATGATAGAAGAAACCAGCTGAGAGACGCTGCACTCTGCATGATTGACCACAGCAGGAGAACTACAGAAGCACAGATCTAAATGCAATACAGCCTGGAGGCACCGCAGAGCTATGATAGAAGAAACCAGCTGAGAGACCCTGCACTCTGCATGATTGACCAGAGCAGGAGAACTACAGAAGCACAGATCTAAATGCAATACAGCCTGGAGGCACCGCAGAGCTATGATAGAAGAAAACCAGCTGAGAGACCCTGCACTCTGCATGATTGACCAGAGCAGGAGAACTACAGAAGCACAGATCTAAATGCAATACAGCCTGGAGGCACCGCAGAGCTATGATAGAAGAAACCAGCTGAGAGACGCTGCACTCTGCATGATTGACCACAGCAGGAGAACTACAGAAGCACAGATCTAAAGGCAACACAGCCTGCAGGCACTGCAGAGCTATGATAGAAGAAACCAGCTGAGAGACCCTGCACTCTGCATGATTGACCACAGCAGGAGAACTACAGAAGCACAGATCTAAAGGCAATACAGCCTGGAGGCACCGCAGAGCTATGATAGAGGAAACCAGCTGAGAGACCCTGCACTCTGCATGATGGACCACAGCAGGAGAACTACAGAAGCACAGATCTAAAGGCAATACAGCCTGGAGGCACCGCAGAGCTATGATAGAAGAAACCAGCTGAGGGACCCTGCACTCTGCATGATTGACCAGAGCAGGAGAACTACAGAAGCACAGATCTAAATGCAATACAGCCTGGAGGCACCGCAGAGCTATGATAGAAGAAAACCAGCTGAGGGACCCTGCACTCTGCATGATGGACCAGAGCAGGAGAACTACAGAAGCACAGATCTAAAGGCAATACAGCCTGCAGGCACCGCAGAGCTATGATAGAAGAAACCAGCTGAGAGACCCTGCACTCTGCATGATGGACCAGAGCAGGAGAACTACAGAAGCACAGATCTAAATGCAATACAGCCTGGAGGCACCGCAGAGCTATGATAGAAGAAAACCAGCTGAGGGACCCTGCACTCTGCATGATTGACCAGAGCAGGAGAACTACAGAAGCACAGATCTAAATGCAATACAGCCTGGAGGCACCGCAGAGCTATGATAGAAGAAACCAGCTGAGAGACCCTGCACTCTGCATGATGGACCAGAGCAGGAGAACTACAGAAGCACAGATCTAAAGGCAATACAGCCTGGAGGCACCGCAGAGCTATGATAGAAGAAACCAGCTGAGAGACCCTGCACTCTGCATGATGGACCACAGCAGGAGAACTACAGAAGCACAGATCTAAAGGCAATACAGCCTGGAGGCACCGCAGAGCTATGATAGAAGAAACCAGTTGAGAGACCCTGCACTCTGCATGATGGACCAGAGCAGGAGAACTACAGAAGCACAGATCTAAAGGCAATACAGCCTGGAGGCACCGCAGAGCTATGATAGAAGAAACCAGTTGAGAGACCCTGCACTCTGCATGATTGACCACAGCAGGAGAACTACAGAAGCACAGATCTAAATGCAATACAGCCTGGAGGCACCGCAGAGCTATGATAGAAGAAAACCAGCTGAGAGACCCTGCACTCTGCATGATTGACCAGAGCAGGAGAACTACAGAAGCACAGATCTAAATGCAATACAGCCTGCAGGCACCGCAGAGCTATGATAGAAGAAACCAGCTGAGAGACCCTGCACTCTGCATGATGGACCAGAGCAGGAGAACTACAGAAGCACAGATCTAAAGGCAATACAGCCTGGAGGCACCGCAGAGCTATGATAGAAGAAACCAGCTGAGAGACCCTGCACTCTGCATGATGGACCAGAGCAGGAGAACTACAGAAGCACAGATCTAAAGGCAATACAGCCTGGAGGCACCGCAGAGCTATGATAGAAGAAACCAGCTGAGAGACCCTGCACTCTGCATGATGGACCAGAGCAGGAGAACTACAGAAGCACAGATCTAAATGCAATACAGCCTGCAGGCACCGCAGAGCTATGATAGAAGAAACCAGCTGAGAGACCCTGCACTCTGCATGATTGACCACAGCAGGAGAACTACAGAAGTACAGATCTAAAGGCAATACAGCCTGCAGGCACCGCAGAGCTATGATAGAAGAAAATCAGCTGAGAGACCCTGCACTCTGCATGATTGACCAGAGCAGGAAAACTACAGAAGCAGAGATCTAAATGCAATACAGCCTGGAGGCACCGCAGAGCTATGATAGAAGAAACCAGCTGAGAGACCCTGCACTCTGCATGATTGACCAGAGCAGGAGAACTACAGAAGCACAGATCTAAATGCAATACAGCCTGCAGGCACCGCAGAGCTATGATAGAAGAAAACCAGCTGAGAGACGCTGCACTCTGCATGATTGACCACAGCAGGAGAACTACAGAAGCACAGATCTAAATGCAATACAGCCTAGATGCACCGCAGAGCTATAATAGAAGAAAACCAG
Source organism: Phyllobates terribilis (assembly GCF_046119375.1). Lineage (NCBI taxonomy): Eukaryota > Metazoa > Chordata > Amphibia > Anura > Dendrobatidae > Phyllobates > Phyllobates terribilis. Next base: position 173,249 of record NW_027364333.1, read on the forward strand.
CTGAGGGACCCTGCACTCTGCATGATTGACCAGAGCAGGAGAACTACAGAAGCACAGATCTAAATGCAATACAGCCTGGAGGCACAGCAGAGCTATGATAGAAGAAACCAGCTGAGAGACCCTGCACTCTGCATGATTGACCAGAGCAGGAGAACTACAGAAGCACAGATCTAAATGCAATACAGCCTGCAGGCACCGCAGAGCTATGATAGAAGAAACCAGCTGAGAGACCCTGCACTCTGCATGATTGACCAGAGCAGGAGAACTACAGAAGCACAGATCTAAAGGCAATACAGCCTGCAGGCACCACAGAACTATGATAGAAGAAACCAGCTGAGAGACCCTGCACTCTGCATGATTGACCACAGCAGGAGAACTACAGAAGCACAGATCTAAATGCAATACAGCCTGCAGGCACCGCAGAGCTATGATAGAAGAAACCAGCTGAGAGACCCTGCACTATGCATGATTGACCAGAGCAGGAGAACTACAGAAGCACAGATCTAAATGCAATACAGCCTGAAGGCACCGCAGAGCTATGATAGAAGAAACAAGCTGAGAGACGCTGCACTCTGCATGATTGACCAGAGCAGGAGAACTACAGAAGCACAGATCTAAATGCAATACAGCCTGGAGGCACCGCAGAGCTATGATAGAAGAAAACCAGCTGAGAGACCCTGCACTCTGCATGATTGACCACAGCAGGAGAACTACAGAAGCACAGATCTAAATGCAATACAGCCTGCAGGCACCGCAGAGCTATGATAGAAGAAACCAGCTGAGAGACCCTGCACTCTGTATGATTGACCAGAGCAGGAGAACTACAGAAGCACAGATCTAAATGCAATACAGCCTGGAGGCACCGCAGAGCTATGATAGAAGAAACCAGCTGAGAGACCCTGCACTCTGCATGATTGACCACAGCAGGAGAACTACAGAAGCACAGATCTAAATGCAATACAGCCTGCAGGCACCGCAGAGCTATGATAGAAGAAACCAGCTGAGAGACCCTGCACTCTGTATGATTGACCAGAGCAGGAGAACTACAGAAGCACAGATCTAAAGGCAATACAGCCTGGAGGCACCGCAGAGCTATGATAGAAGAAACCAGCTGAGGGACCCTGCACTCTGCATGATTGACCACAGCAGGAGAACTACAGAAGCACAGATCTAAATGCAATACAGCCTGCATGCACCGCAGAGCTATGATAGAAGAAACCAGCTGAGAGACCCTGCAATCAGAATGACTGACCAGAGCAGGAGAACTACAGAAGCACAGATCTAAATGCAATACAGCCTGCAGGCACCGCAGAGCTATGATAGAAGAAACCAGCTGAGAGACCCTGCAATCAGAATGACTGACCAGAGCAGGAGAACTACAGAAGCACAGATCTAAATGCAATACAGCCTGGAGGCACCGCAGAGCTATGATAGAAGAAAACCAGTTGAGGGACCCTGCACTCTGCATGATTGACCAGAGCAGGAGAACTACAGAAGCACAGATCTAAAGGCAATACAGCCTGGAGGCACCGCAGAGCTATGATAGAAGGAACCAGCTGAGAGACCCTGCACGCTGCATGATTGACCACAGCAGGAGAACTACAGAAGCACAGATCTAAAGGCAATACAGCCTGCAGGCACCGCAGAGCTATGATAGAAGAAACCAGCTGAGAGACCCTGCACTCTGCATGATGGACCAGAGCAGGAGAACTACAGAAGCACAGATCCAAAGGAAATACAGCCTGGAGGCACCGCAGAGCTATGATAGAAGAAACCAGCTGAGGGACCCTGCACTCTGCATGATGGACCAGAGCAGGAGAACTACAGAAGCACAGATCTAAATGCAATACAGCCTGGAGGCACCGCAGAGCTATGATAGAAGAAAACCAGCTGAGGGACCCTGCACTCTGCATGATTGACCAGAGCAGGAGAACTACAGAAACACAGATCTAAATGCAATACAGCCTGCAGGCACCGCAGAGCTATGATAGAAGAAACCAGCTGAGAGACCCTGCACTCTGCATGATTGAGCAGAGCAGGAGAACTACAGAAGCACAGATCTAAATGCAATACAGCCTGCAGGCACCGCAGAGCTATGATAGAAGAAAACCAGCTGAGAGATCCTGCACTCTGCATGATTGACCAGCGCAGGAAAACTACAGAAGCACAGATCTAAATGCAATACAGCCTGGAGGCACCGCAGAGCTATGATAGAAGAAACCAGCTGAGGGACCCTGCACTCTGCATGACTGACCAGAGCAGGAGAACTACAGAAGCACAGATCTAAATGCAATACAGCCTGCAGGCACCGCAGAGCTATGATAGAAGAAACCAGCTGAGAGACCCTGCACTCTGCATGACTGACCACAGCAGGAGAACTACAGAAGCTCAGATCTAAATGCAATACAGCCTGCAGGCACCGCAGAGCTATGATAGAAGAAAACCAGCTGAGAGACCCTGCACTCTGCATGATTGACCAGAGCAGGAGAACTACAGAAGCACAGATCTAAATGCAATACAGCCTGCAGGCACCGCAGAGCTATGATAGAAGAAACCAGCTGAGAGACCCTGCACTCTGCATGATGGACCACAGCAGGAGAACTACAGAAGCACAGATCTAAAGGCAATACAGCCTGGAGGCACCGCAGAGCTATGATAGAAGAAACCAGCTGAGAGACCCTGCACTCTGCATGATGGATCACAGCAGGAGAACTACAGAAGCACAGATCTAAATGCAATACAGCCTGCAGGCACCGCAGAGCTATGATAGAAGAAACCAGCTGAGAGACCCTGCACTCTGCATGACTGACCACAGCAGGAGAACTACAGAAGCACAGATCTAAATGCAATACAGCCTAGAGGCACCGCAGAGCTATGATAGAAGAAACCAGCTGAGAGACCCTGCACTCTGCATGATTGACCACAGCAGGAGAACTACAGAAGCTTAGATCTAAATGCAATACAGCCTGCAGGCACCGCAGAGCTATGATAGAAGAAACCAGCTGAGAGACCCTGCACTCTGCATGACTGACCACAGCAGGAGAACTACAGAAGCACAGATCTAAATGCAATACAGCCTGGAGGCACCGCAGAGCTATGATGGAAGAAACCAGCTGAGAGACCCTGCACTCTGCATGATTGACCAGAGCAGGAAAACTACAGAAGCACAGATCTAAATGCAATACAGCCTGCAGGCACCGCAGAGCTATGATAGAAGAAACCAGCTGAGAGACCCTGCACTCTGCATGATGGACCACAGCAGGAGAACTACAGAAGCACAGATCTAAATGCAATACAGCCTGGAGGCACCGCAGAGCTATGATGGAAGAAACCAGCTGAGAGACCCTGCACTCTGCATGATGGACCACAGCAGGAGAACTACAGAAGCACAGATCTAAATGCAATACAGCCTGGAGGCACCGCAGAGCTATGATGGAAGAAACCAGCTGAGAGACCCTGCACTCTGCATGATGGACCACAGCAGGAGAACTACAGAAGCACAGATCTAAATGCAATACAGCCTGGAGGCACCGCAGAGCTATGATGGAAGAAACCAGCTGAGAGACCCTGCACTCTGCATGATTGACCACAGCAGGAGGACTACAGAAGGACAGATCTAAATGCAATACAGCCTGGAGGCACCGCAGAGCTATGATGGAAGAAACCAGCTGAGAGACCCTGCACTCTGCATGACTGACCACAGCAGGAGAACTACAGAAGCTCAGATCTAAATGCAATACAGCCTGCAGGCACCGCAGAGCTATGATAGAAGAAAACCAGCTGAGAGACCCTGCACTCTGCATGATTGACCACAGCAGGAGAACTGCAGAAGCACAGATCTAAATGCAATACAGCCTGGAGGCACCGCAGAGCTATGATAGAAGAAAACCAGCTGAGAGACCCTGCACTCTGCATGATTGACCACAGCAGGAGAACTACAGAAGCACAGATCTAAAGGCAATACAGCCTGCAGGCACCGCAGAGCTATGATAGAAGAAACCAGCTGAGAGACCCTGCACTCTGCATGATTGACCACAGCAGGAGAACTACAGAAGCACAGATCTAAAGGCAATAGAGCCTGCAGGCACCGCAGAGCTATGATAGAAGAAACCAGCTGAGGGACCCTGCACTCTGCATGATTGACCACAGCAGGAGAACTACAGAAGCACAGATCTAAAGGCAATACAGCCTGCAGGCACCGCAGAGCTATGATAGAAGAAAACCAGCTGAGAGACCCTGCACTCTGCATGATTGACCACAGCAGGAGAACTACAGAAGCACAGATCTAAATGCAATACAGCCTGGAGGCACCGCAGAGCTATGATAGAAGAAAACCAGCTGAGAGACCCTGCACTCTGCATGATTGACCACAGCAGGAGAACTACAGAAGCACAGATCTAAATGCAATACAGCCTGCAGGCACCGCAGAGCTATGATAGAAGAAAACCAGCTGAGGGACCCTGCACTCTGCATGATTGACCACAGCAGGAGAACTACAGAAGCACAGATCTAAATGCAATACAGCCTGGAGGCTCCGCAGAGCTATGATAGAGGAAACCAGCTGAGAGACCCTGCACTCTGCATGATTGACCACAGCAGGAGAACTACAGAAGCACAGATCTAAAGGCAATACAGCCTGGAGGCACCGCAGAGCTATGATAGAAGAAACCAGCTGAGAGACCCTGCACTCTGCATGATTGACCACAGCAGGAGAACTACAGAAGCACAGATCTAAAGGCAATACAGCCTGGAGGCACCGCAGAGCTATGATAGAAGAAACCAGCTGAGAGACCCTGCACTCTGCATGATTGACCACAGCAGGAGAACTACAGAAGCACAGATCTAAAGGCAATAGAGCCTGCAGGCACCGCAGAGCTATGATAGAAGAAACCAGCTGAGGGACCCTGCACTCTGCATGATTGACCACAGCAGGAGAACTACAGAAGCACAGATCTAAAGGCAATACAGCCTGCAGGCACCGCAGAGCTATGATAGAAGAAAACCAGCTGAGAGACCCTGCACTCTGCATGATGGACCAGAGCAGGAGAACTACAGAAGCACAGATCTAAAGGCAATACAGCCTGCAGGCACCGCAGAGCTATGATAGAAGAAAACCAGCTGAGGGACCCTGCACTCTGCATGACTGACCACAGCAGGAGAACTACAGAAGCACAGATCTAAAGGCAATACAGCCTGCAGGCACCGCAGAGCTATGATAGAAGAAAACCAGCTGAGAGACCCTGCACTCTGCATGATTGACCACAGCAGGAGAACTACAGAAGCACAGATCTAAATGCAATACAGCCTGGAGGCACCGCAGAGCTATGATAGAAGAAACCAGCTGAGAGACCCTGCACTCTGCATGATTGACCACAGCAGGAGAACTACAGAAGCACAGATCTAAAGGCAATACAGCCTGGAGGCACCGCAGAGCTATGATAGAAGAAACCAGCTGAGAGACCCTGCACTCTGCATGATTGACCAGAGCAGGAGAACTACAGAAGCACAGATCTAAAGGCAATACAGCCTGCAGGCACCGCAGAGCTATGATAGAAGAAAACCAGCTGAGAGACCCTGCACTCTGCATGATTGACCACAGCAGGAGAACTACAGAAGCACAGATCTAAAGGCAATACAGCCTGCAGGCACCGCAGAGCTATGATAGAAGAAACCAGCTGAGAGACCCTGCACTCTGCATGATTGACCACAGCAGGAGAACTACAGAAGCACAGATCTAAAGGCAATACAGCCTGCAGGCACCGCAGAGCTATGATAGAAGAAACCAGCTGAGAGACCCTGCACTCTGCATGATTGACCACATTTGACCACATTTTGGGGTGTAATAAGTGCAAAACAGCTCAGATTTAATCATGAGTTATACTGATACAACTAAATAAATATATGTGTACACTAATATGAGACAACATTGTGATTTGGGGAATTAACAATTTAAATATTAACTAGTGCACGCCTCATCCAATAGGTGTATATATAGAAATCATTGGGCTCTAAACCATTATAGAGAATTTAGCCACGTACACTACAACTAAAATGCGTTGAATGATTACATATTTCTACACTGTTTTTCACATTGGATAGATGATATTATTGTGGTTGAGTGCAGCTGATACTAATGAAAATGAATTGTACAAGTATTTATAATGTGTTGTAGGTATTGGAGGCGCTATTAGTCTACTCACTATCAAAGGCAGCAAATTTTTGGACAGGGAACCACTAAGTGTCCATAGTAGATGTACTGGATAAAATAACCTATGGTTTAAAATTCGCGCTAGTGGTAGTGAATGAAGGATTTCGGGAGAGTAAATAACTAAAATGTACTTTATTGATACAGGTGTTTAAAAAGATTTTTTCTAAAAAGCTAAAATAGACAATATAAGAGATTGGTAAAAATGAGTAAATAAATAAATAAATATGGTTCTGAATTAATGGATAGAACGGCTTTCCATAGAGTCTTGAGGTAGTCGATGCTTGGGAGGCAGAAGGGTGGACCTGGTAAAAGAGGAACCATGTTACGGTATAGTAGTATGGTGTGGTATTACGGTACTTAGAGTATCGATTCTTGGTAGGTTTGGTATTTGTATGGGTTACCTGTTATGATTAGTCTGTATCTCCTTGTGGCAACCCTGAGGGCCTTTTGACGGTGGACTCTAGTGTCAGTAGGAGGCTTCACATACTCTAGATACCTGAGGTGCAGGAAAAGTACATTAGAACTTAGGAGTAATTGACTAGAGGTTACTAGTGGGAGTTGTGCTTTACCTGCTGTTGTTGTGGCAATCGGTGGGCAACAAGAACAGAGACGTGCGGATGTGTTTCTTGGACCGTGATCCACAGGGAGCCACCTATAGAGGTGGACTGGTCCGGGATGGTTATCTGAAAAGGGGGCTCGAGGTCCTAAGGTCGTAGAAGAAATAGGTTTGATATTGTAGGTACTTGGTTCTCAGGTGGTACGATAAGATTAGGACTTACCCTAAGGTAGATAAGTTCTATTTGGGTTTAATAATCATAGTTGTCCTTATAAGAGATGCAGCAGGTGGGTCTGGTTTGTCCCTGTCCCTGTAGGAGAGGTGCAGCAAGGTGCTTCTGGCGGTACTGACGATGTGGCGTCTATGTTGTACCCTTTGTCCTGTTTGAGAATTTAAGGGAGGGTTAGTGTTAGAGGTATAGTGGAATAAGTCTGCAGTTACTATGCTTATTATTTACCTTATTTCATATATTGCAGACATAAGAGGACAGGTGCATCAGGTGTTCCGGTGGTACGGAAGGTGCAGCAGGAGGCTCTGGATGAATTATGCAGCAATAGTTCTATAGTAGGAGGCTCTGATCCTGGATACCAATTAGGTACAGTAGGAGGCTCTGACTGGGTGATCAGTCGGTCAGGCAGTAGTCAGAAAATGCTGTCACGATGTAGCAGAAGGCTATGGTTGCAAGGTGAGTATAGGGCAGACCTCCTACTGTACCTAATTGGTATCCAGGATCAGAGCCTCCTACTATAGAACTATTGCTGCATAATTCATCCAGAGCCTCCTGCTGCACCTTCCGTACCACCGGAACACCTGATGCACCTGTCCTCTTATGTCTGCAATATATGAAATAAGGTAAATAATAAGCATAGTAACTGCAGACTTATTCCACTATACCTCTAACACTAACCCTCCCTTAAATTCTCAAACAGGACAAAGGGTACAACATAGACGCCACATCGTCAGTACCGCCAGAAGCACCTTGCTGCACCTCTCCTACAGGGACAGGGACAAACCAGACCCACCTGCTGCATCTCTTATAAGGACAACTATGATTATTAAACCCAAATAGAACTTATCTACCTTAGGGTAAGTCCTAATCTTATCGTACCACCTGAGAACCAAGTACCTACAATATCAAACCTATTTCTTCTACGACCTTAGGACCTCGAGCCCCCTTTTCAGATAACCATCCCGGACCAGTCCACCTCTATAGGTGGCTCCCTGTGGATCACGGTCCAAGAAACACATCCGCACGTCTCTGTTCTTGTTGCCCACCGATTGCCACAACAACAGCAGGTAAAGTACAACTCCCACTAGTAACCTCTAGTCAATTACTCCTAAGTTCTAATGTACCTTTCCTGCACCTCAGGTATCTAGAGTATGTGAAGCCTCCTACTGACACTAGAGTCCACCGTCAAAAGGCCCTCAGGGTTGCCACAAGGAGATACAGACTAATCATAACAGGTAACCCATACAAATACCAAACCTACCAAGAATCGATACTCTAAGTACCGTAATACCACACCATACTACTATACCGTAACACGGTTCCTCTTTTACCAGGTCCACCCTTCTGCCTCCCAAGCATCGACTACCTCAAGACTCTATGGAAAGCCGTTCTATCCATTAATTCAGAACCATATTTATTTATTTATTTACTTACTCATTTTTACCAATCTCTTATATTGTCTATTTTAGCTTTTTAGAAAAAATCTTTTTAAACACCTGTATCAATAAAGTACATTTTAGTTATTTACTCTCCCGAAATCCTTCATTCACTACCACTAGGGCGAATTTTAAACCATAAAGTATTTATAATGGCCTCGGTATAAATCTGTCCACATTGAGTGTGGGCTTTATCTATGAACTATGATAGCGTTATGGCAAGCAAGAGAAGTTTATTTCCACTATGGTTTCCATAGCTGCCATGTCCCCATCCTTTATGGTAAGTATCCAGGCTCAAATCTGCCTGAGCGAGATTTTACTGCTTTTTAGGCTCTGTTCACATCTACACTACAATGGGGAAAAAAAGTTTAGTCAGCCACCAATTGTGCAAGTTCTCCCACTTTAAAAGACGAGCGAGGCCTGTAATTGACATCATAGGTCGACCTCAACTATCAGAGACAAAATGAGAAAACAAATCCTGAAAATCACATTGTCTGATTTGGAAAGAAGTTTTTTTCCGATTTTGGTGGAAAATAAGTATTTATTCAATTACAAACAAGCAAGATTTCTGCCTCTCACAGACCTGTAAGTTCTTCTTTAAGAGGCTCCTCTTTCCTCCACTCATTACCTGTAGTACTGGCTCCTCTGTCCCCCACTCATTACCTGTAGTACTGGCTCCTCTGTCCTCCACTCATTACCTGTAGTACTGGCTCCTCAATCCCCCACTCATTACCTGTAGTACTGGCTCCTCTGTCCTCCACTCATTACCTGTAGTACTGGCTCCTCTGTCCTCCACTCATTACCTGTAGTACTGGCTCCTCAATCCCCCACTCATTACCTGTAGTACTGGCTCCTCAATCCCCCACTCATTACCTGTAGTACTGGCTCCTCTGTCCTCCACTCATTACCTGTAGTACTGGCTCCTCTGTCCTCCACTCATTACCTGTAGTACTGGCTCCTCTGTCCTCCACTCATTACCTGTAGTACTGGCTCCTCTTTCCTCCACTCATTACCTGTAGTACTGGCTCCTCTGTCCTCCACTCATTACCTGTAGTACTGGCTCCTCTGTCCTCCACTCATTACCTGTAGTACTGGCTCCTCTGTCCTCCACTCATTACCTGTAGTACTGGCTCCTCTTTCCTCCACTCATTACCTGTAGTACTGGCTCCTCTGTCCTCCACTCATTACCTGTAGTACTGGCTCCTCTGTCCTCCACTCATTACCTGTAGTACTGGCTCCTCTGTCCTCCACTCATTACCTGTAGTACTGGCTCCTCTGTCCTCCACTCATTACCTGTAGTACTGGCTCCTCTTTCCTCCACTCATTACCTGTAGTACTGGCTCCTCTTTCCTCCACTCATTACCTGTAGTACTGGCTCCTCTTTCCTCCACTCATTACCTGTAGTACTGGCTCCTCTGTCCTCCACTCATTACCTGTAGTACTGGCTCCTCTGTCCTCCACTCATTACCTGTAGTACTGGCTCCTCTTTCCTCCACTCATTACCTGTAGTACTGGCTCCTCTTTCCTCCACTCATTACCTGTAGTACTGGCTCCTCTTTCCTCCACTCATTACCTGTAGTACTGGCTCCTCTTTCCTCCACTCATTACCTGTAGTACTGGCTCCTCTTTCCTCCACTCATTACCTGTAGTACTGGCTCCTCTTTCCTCCACTCATTACCTGTAGTACTGGCTCCTGTTTGAACTTGTTATCAGTATAAAAGACGCCTGTCCGCAACCTCAAACAGTCACACTCCAAACTCCACTATGGTGAAGACCAAAGAGCTGTCGAAGGACACCAAAAACAAAATTGTAGCCCTGCACCAGGCTGACTAAATACTTTTTTTCCACCACTATGTTGTGATTTCCATATTTTTGTTCTATGATAAAAAAAGAAAAGATGAAGATAACGGAAGCGCCGGACCCCCTGTATATCGGACACTGAGGTTTGTCTAGTGTCCACTGGAACATCCAATATTTTACTGGACAGAATGGTGCAGCATGCTGCTATACATGCAACTCTTGGGGCCGACTGTGCAGTGAATATTGTGTGACAAGGAGCAAGGACCTAGTAGGAATTTGCCTCAAGTTCTAAAATGGTTTGAAACCACTTTAATAAAGTCTGATGGTTACAGGTCTATATATTGCACAGTTTTATTATTTAAAAATACTTAGTTTAACCACAGATTTCATCTCTAAGAAACAAGTTCAATGGCATTTACCATATGGCGTTTAGATTTGTGTCAGGGGTTTCTCACTTACAGAATACAAGCTGACACTTTCTCATCATGTCCTTTTGCTACAAATAGGGCAATGTAATAAGGAGCATCTGACAGATACAGCAAATCTTCCTAAGAGTGAATTAAAAAACGACTGGCATTTATATGGAACATATTCAATACAAGCCATGTATAAAAATGATGATATACAGTACAGACCAAAAGTTTGGACACACCTTCTCATTTAAAGATTTTTCTGTATTTTCCTGACTATGAAAATTGTACATTCACACTGAAGGCATCAAAACTATGAATTAAGACATGTGGAATTATATACTTAACAACACATGTGTTAATTCATAGTTTTGATGCCTTCAGTGTGAATGTACAATTTTCATAGTCAGGAAAATACAGAAAAATCTTTAAATGAGAAGGTGTGTCCAAACTTTTGGTCTGTACTGTATATGCTTATATAGAATATACTAAATAAAGCTATTGGTCAGTTACTGGTCACATGGCCAGCCGTGCGGCCAGGCCAAGTGTGTATATAATATTTGAATGTAAGTTGACAGTTGAGAGTGACAGTTGGAGTTGACTTGCGACGGTGGAGGAGATATTTGCCAACCCTGAACTGAGTAGCAAAAATATGGAGATGAATGAAGACAGAGGACAACCGAGGAAGGGAAAGAAGAGGACAAATGCCACATTGAGCTCATCAAATGAAGATAAGAAGACATCGAAGAACAGCAGCCAAGAGAGGAAGAAGAGAAGGACAAGCTCAAGGCCAGCTGAGAAGATGTCTTCCAATCTGAAGATGAATCAAGTGGATGAAGAGAGGAAAAAAAGTGCCAAGAAGAGAAAACACACCATAAACTCTTCAGGAGAAAAAAATCCGCTGCCCAAAAGAGCCAAAGGGGTCCTGAAAACAGAAGACCAGCAGGGACTCCAGAGAGGCTCAGGTAGATTAATACATACATTTATGGTTTTTTTTTAAAACAAGTCATACCTACCATTGTGGAGGGTTTTCTTTACTATTTAGTGAGCAGACTATTTTGGGCCCTATTCTAATTTTTATTTTTTTTTGTTTTTTTTTCATTGTAGAACATCAAAAGGCATGACTTTTTTATATCTTCATTGACACAGTTATAAAAGACTTACTTCTTCTGGGACAAATTGTATTTTAAGTCATAATTTGGGATACTGTATATTTAATGCATTGATTTCATTTACATTTAAAGAACTTCTTGAGGGAAATCTAAAAAAACAGTTGCAATTCTGTCATTTATTCTTTTTTTTCATCATTCACTTTACAATATACATTACAAATCTCAAGATAATGTTAATCTCTGGGTCAATGATGTATTCAGCTGATATCTATGGAAATCGAGGTCTGGGGGTGGGCTGCTTATATGTGGTGCACAATAAAGCATTGAACATCGGTGCGGTGAGGCCTTGGACTCTTGTGTCTTTATTATCTGGGTCAGGACAATTATGGTGATTCCAACTTAATAAAGTTTATTGAAGTTCTACTGTTATTGCCATAAAAACACAAACACTTTAAACAATTATTTTTTTCTGCCATCATATTTCAAGACTAATAACAGTCTTTTATTTTTCCAGTGACAGTGGCATCCATTGGTCACCAAAGAATGTGGTTGTGGAGTGCTGATGGGATGTCATGGCAGCCGGGGGACAGATCATTATCCCCATGGCTGCCATATTGGTACCCCGGTGAAGCCCCGTCAATGGCTGGGGTTCATAGGAGACAGTGATTTATCTAAATATTACATTACAAGACAAAAAATGAATAAATTATATATATATATATATATATATATATATATATATATATATATATATATATATATATATATATATATATATATAAATATTTATAGTTGTGTGCACAATATATATATATATATATGTATATACATATATATGTCTTTATTTTATTGGAAAAGATGGGGTGATGTGAATTTTCATGTTTTTTATTGTTACTGTATACATGTGGTATTGCTGCAACCATTAAAGTCAATTAAGTCCAATTAATGTGGTATGCTGCCAGTATTCATTACTATTTTAATGGTGGATGTGTGATACTAAGACCCCAATGATTGTAAGAATGGGGGTTCAATGAATCTTTTGCTACATGTGCATTGCGATTTACATTGCAGTCAATGAGAAGTGATGGAAAAACATCAATAGACAATGAACTACTATTCTAAAACTTGGGTGCGTGACCCAGCAGACGCCCACCTCAGACTTTAAAGGATATTAGAAGATTATTTTTTTTATTCCAAATGCTTGGCAGCTATAACAATGATAAATGAAGCTGTCCTCCTCATCCTCCTCATCCTTCCTAGGTTGGGCAATGTCTCTCCGCTGTCTCTGTCCCTGGTCTTTGGGGGCAGATTATAGCAGAAGCATCATGACCACAGTGCACATTATGGCAGCAGCCAATCATAGGGTTCAGCAATGATGTTGATACAGTCATCACAATACCACTGAGCCCAGCGATTGGCTGCAGCGGTCAGATATGCTGGAGTTGTGAAGTTATCCCTGTAGCCTATCAACTTTAAAGAGTGGATGAGAATAGCTTTTTTAATATTTTTATAGTGGGAAAGTATATGGAATAAAAAAAATAATGTCTTTGGTATGAAAACTCCTTAATGTCTAATAAAAATGTGGTAAGGTCTATTCACAGTCCAGGTTTTGTCATGATTTTGATTGAGGTTTGGGAGTTTTATTGGGCTAAATGGGCCTGAATTATTTTGTGTTATTGGCATTTTTTGAGCCTCACTATTAAGGGTCTAGAAAAGGGGTTGATATAAAGTAAAGAAGTGTGGCTTAGTGTTCAACAGGTCTAGCAAGATCAAAATGTATCATACAGCATAGATGGGATAGGTCATCAATATAATATAGGTGAGGGACTGCCACCCAGCCCCCACTGATCGTCTGTTATCCGCCATTGGCAGGATGTAAATAGTGTATGGAGCAGAATAGCACAGCGCTGGACATTGTGTAGTGGCCGCTGCCAGGAACTGCAGATAGGTTTCTAGTGAAGTGACTAGGAGCTGATCGGCAGTACCCCACAGCAGCCATTAAACAATGTCCACTGTGCACATCTAGCTGGTGGCAACTCACATACCAAATGATCGTGGTGGTGCTGGGAGTCCGAGACCGATCACCAACCCCTTGAACAGGGCCGGCGTCAGCACCCGGCGCACCCGGGCAAATGCCGGGGCCCTGAGCAGGCAGAGGAGCCCACTGGCGGTCGCGCACCCCGCTGGGCTATGGGCGGAGGAGAGCGGTGTCAGCGCCCACCCTTCTCCGCCTCTTGCTCAGGGCCCCGGCAGCCGGATACTTACCTCTCCTCGTGCCTCCGCAGATCAGCTGTCTTCCTGCTCTGCGCTCCGTGTGACGTCTCAGGTCAGAGGGCGCGGTGACGTCTTTGCACCGCGCCCTCCCCTGAGCCGTCACAGGGAGCGCTGAGCGGGAAGACGCCGACAACGCTGGAGTTCGGACCCGAGCAGCGGGCAGCAGGTGAGGAGAAGGGAGGTGAGTATTTGATTTTTTTTTTAATGTATGGAGGCATGGAGCATTATAAAGAGAAGGGGGGGGCATCCTGCATGGGGCATTATAAAGAGAGGGGGGGGGGCATCCTGCATGGGGCAGTATAAAGAGAAGGGGGGGTGGCATCCTGCATGGGGCATTATAAAGAGAGGGGGGGCATCCTGCATGGGGCATTAAAAAGAGAGGGGGGGACATCCTGCATGGGGCATTATAAAGAGGGGGGGTGACATCCTGCATGGGGCATTATAAAGAGAGGGGGGGGCATCCTGCATGGGGCATTATAAAGAGGGGGGGGTGACATCCTGCATGGGGCATTATAAAGAGAGGGGGGGGGCATCCTGCATGGGGCATTATAAAGAGAGGGGGAGGCATCCTGCATGGAGCATTATAAAGAGAGGGGGGGGGCATCCGGCATGGGGCATTATAAAGAGAGGGGGGGACATCCTGCATGGGGCATTATAAGGTGGGGAACAGCCTGCATGGGGCATTATAAAGGGGGGGGCAGCCTGCATAGTGCATTATGTGGGGGGGAACAGCCTGCATGGAGCATTATGTGGGGGGGAACAGCCTGCATGGAGCATTAAAAGTGGGGGGGCCTGTATGGGGCATTATGTGGGGGGTAACAGCCTGCATGGAGCATTATAAGGGGGGGACAGCCTGTATGGGGCATTATGCATGCAGCATTATATGGGGGCCAGTATCCTGTATGGAGCGTTATAAGGGGACCGGTATCCTGTATGGAGCGTTATATGGGGGCCAGTATCCTGTATGGAGTTTTATAAGGGGACCAGTATCCTGTATGGAGCGTTATATGGGGACCAGTATCCTGTATGGAGCTTTATAAGGGGACCAGTATCCTGTATGGAGCGTTATATGGGGGCCAGTATTCCGTATGGAGCCTTATATGGGGGCCAGTATTCCGTATGGAGCCTTATATGGGGGCCAGTATTCTGTATGGAGCCTTATATGGGGGCCAGTATTCCGTATGAAGCCTTATATGGGGGTCAGTATTCCGCATGGAGCCTTATATGGGGGCCAGTATTCCGTATGGGGCCTTACATGGGGGCCAGTATTCCTTATGGGGCCTTATATGGGGGCCAGTATTCCGCATGGGGCCTTATACGGGGGCCAGTATTCCTTATGAAGCGTTATATGGGGGCCAGTATTCCGTATGGAGCCTTATATGGGGGCCAGTATTCTGTGTGGAGCGATTCACCAGTTTCTGAGCTATTGTGGAATCTACAATAGATATCACTCATGTAATGTAAGAAGTGAAATCTTTGCATTGTAATATATATATATATATATATATATATATATATATATATATATATATATATATATATATATATATATATATATATATATATATATATATATATATATATATATATTTCTCCGCCGTATCTCTGCATCATGAATCGTGTATGTGTTAAAGGGGCCCACTGAGACTCTTTCGCCCGGGGCCCAGAAAAACCTGGAGCCGGCCCTGCCCTTGAACATATGGCCTGAACATACAATCCATAAGTGAACATGGGCTATTTATTTTTTAAAGCACATTCTGACATATGCTGATTAAAATACAGGGATGGAAAACCTCTTTATGGTAAGTTTAAGACCTTAAAAAGTTTATCCCAAGAACAATTGAACATTTTAATCAATAGATCATGAAAAACGAAGCAGTTGCACAATTGGATATATTTAAAAACAAAATCATATTTTTGAGATAAACTTATAAATGCGCCCCTCATGTATACCGTGTATCTAGCTTTGCCCAAGTATGTAACATAGCAACATACAGTAGTAACATCGTTTTTAAAACCCCTTTACAACCTATGACGTCTTAGTACGTCATAGGCTACCTCCCCCGGTTCAGTGAGGGCTCCGGCGCTGAGCCCGCACTGAACCGAGCACATGTCAGCTGATTCTTACAGCTGACATGTGCCCGCAACAGCCACGGGTGGAATCGCGATCCACCCGCGGCTGTTAACATGTTATATGCCGCTGTCAATCTCCGGGAAGCGCGTCCTAAGCCCCGCCCATCGGTTACCCCATCACGTGATCGCGGGTCACCGATGGGCGTGCATGACAACCCAGGGTCTGCAGCAGACGCCTGCGGTTGTCATGAACTGGACGCTATGAGCGCCACCTAGTGGTCGGCGCTCATAGCACAGGACCAATTCTGCTATATGCAGGGGATCTGCTGATCCCCTGTATGTAGCAGAGGCGATCGGATAGTTGCTGCTTCTAGTCTCCTATGAAGACTATAGAAGCATGCAAAAAGTGAAAAAAAACGTTTTTAAAAATATAAAAAAAAATGTAAAAAATATAAAAGTTTAAATCACCCCCCTTTCGCCCCATTCAAAATAAAATATTTAAAAAAAACCCCTACATACACATATTTGGTATCGCCGCATTCAGAATCGCCCGATCTATCAATATAAAAAAAGAATTAATCCGAACGGTAAACGGCGTAATGATAAAAAAATTCTAAACGCCAGAATTACGTTTTTTGGTCGCCGCAAAATTGCAATAAAATGCAATAACAGGCGATCAAAACATCAGATCTACCCCAAAATGTTATCAATAAAAACGTCAGTCCGCCGCGCAAAAAATAAGCCCTCACCCAGCCCCAGATCCTGAAAAATGGAGATGCTACAGGTCTTAGAAAATTGCGCTTTTTTTTTTTTTACCAAATTTTGGATTTTTTTCACCACTTAAATATAAAAGAACCTATACATGTTTGGTGTCTACGAACTCGTAATGACCTGGAGAATAATGATGGCAGGTCAGTTTTAGCATTCAGTGAACGTGGTAAAAAAATAAAAATAAAAAACAACTGTGGTATTGCACTTTTTTTGCAATTTCACGGCACTTGGAATTTTTTTCCCGTTTTCTCGTACACGATATGGTAAAAGTAGTAATGGCGTTGAAAAGTAAAACTCGTCCCGCAAAAAATAAGCCTTCACATGGCCATATTGACCAAAAAATAAAAACGCTATGGCTCTGGGAACAAGGGGAGCAAAAAACGAAAATGTAAAAACGACAAAACCCAAGGTTGCGAAAGGGTTAAGGTTGAAGGAAGACTAAGTTCATCTAGTTCAACCCATAGCCTAACATTTTAATCCAGAGGAAGGCAAAAAAAAACCATGTGGCAAACACTAAGCTCCACATTGGGGAAAAAAATTCCTTCCTGACTCCATACGACAATCAGACTAGTTCCCTGGATCAACGCCCTATCAAGGAATCTAGTATTTATAACCTGTAATATTATACTTTTCAAGAAAGGCATCCAGGCCCTTCTTAAATTTTAGTAGTGAATCACTCATTACAACATCATGCGGCAGAGAGTTCCATAGTCTCACTGCTCTTACAGTAAAGAATCCCCGTCTGTGATTATGATGAAACCTTCTTTCCTCCAGACGTAGAAGATGCCCCCTTGTCCCCGTCTCAGGCATCAGAGTAAAAAGATCAGTAGAAAGGTCTTTGTACTGTCCCCTCATATACTTGCACATAGTAATAAGATCACCCCTAAGCCTTCTTTTTTCCACAGTAAATAACCCCAAGTGTAATAAGTGTAATTACTAATAACCTGTCTTGGTATTGCAGACCCCCCAGTCCTCTAATAACCTGTCTTGGTACTGCAGACCCCCCAGTCCTCTAATAACCTTGGTCGCTCTTCTCTACACCCGCTCTATGTCTTTCTTATACACCGGACACCAGAACTGTACACAGTATTCTAAGTGTGGTGGTACTAATGACTTGTATAGAGGTAAAATTATGTTCTCCTCATGAGCATCTATGCCTCTTTTAATACATCCCATTATTTTATTTGCCTTTGTAGCAGCTGCCTGACACTGGCCACCAAACGTGAACTTGTCGTCCACCAATACACCCAGGTCTTTTTCAGTGACAGTTTTGCCCAGTGTTTTACAATTAAGCATATAATTATACATTTTATTTCCTCTACATTTATCCCCATTAAAGCTCATTTGCCATTTATCAGCCCAAGCTTCTAGTTTACATACTGTACATTGTGAAAATGTTTGGACCCCTTGAACTTTTCTACCTTTTGCCACATTTCTGGCTTCAAACATAAAGATATAAAATTCAAATTTTTGGGGGAAGAATCAACAACAAGTGGGGCACAATCGTGAAATGGAACAAAATTTATTGGATATTTTAAACTTTTTTAACAAATTAAAAACTGAAAAGTGGGGCGTGCAATATTATTCGACCCCCTTGAGTTAATACTTTGTAGCGCCACCTTTTGCTGCGATTACAGCTGCAAGTCGCTTGGGGAATGTCTCTATCAGTTTTGCACATCGAGAGGCTGAAATTCTTGCCCATTCTTCCTTGCAAAACAGCTCGAGCTCATTGAGGTTGGATGGAGGGCGTTTGTGAACAACAGTTTTAAGCTCTTTCCACAGATTCTCGATTGGATTCAGGTCTGGACTTTGACTTGGCCATTTTAACACCTGGATACGTTTATTTTTGAACCACTCCATTGTAGATTTTGCTTTATGTTTGGGATCATTGTCTTGTTGGAAGATAAATCTCCGTCCCAATCTCAGGTCTTTTGCAGACTCCAGCAGGTTTTCTTTCAGAATGGTCCTGTATTTGGCTCTGTCCATCTTCCCATCAATTTTAACCATCTTCCCTGTCCCTGCTGAAGAAAAGCAGGCCCAAACCATGATGCGGCCACCACCATGTTTGACAGTGGGGAGGGTGTTTTGAGGGTGATGAGCTGTGTTGCTTTTACGCCAAATATATCGTTTTGCATTGTGGCCAAAAGGTTCGATTTTGGTTTCATGTGACCGAGCACCTTATTCCACATGTTTGGTGTGTCTCCCAGGTGGCTTGTGGCAAACTTCAAACAAGACTTTTTATGGATATCTTAGAGAAATGGCTTTCTTCTTGCCACTCTTCCATAAAGGCCAGATTTGTGCAGTGCACGACTGATTGTTGTCCTATGGACAGACTCTCCCACCTCAGCTATAGATCTCTGCAGTTCATCCAGAGTGTACATGGGCCTTTTGGCTGCATGTCTGATCAGTCTTCTCCTTGTTCGAGATGAAAGTTTAGAGGGACGGCCGGGTCTTGGTAGATTTGCAGTGGTCTGATACTCCTTCCATTTCAATATGATCGCTTGCACAGTGCTCCTTGAGATATTTAAAGCTTGGAAAATCTTTTTGTATCCAAATCCGGCTTTAAACTTCGCCACAACAGTATCTCTGACCTGTTCCTTGGTCTTCATGATGCTCTCTGCACTTGAAACAGAACCCTGAGACGATCACAGAGCAGGTGCATTTATACAGAGACTTGATTACACACAGGTGGATTCTATTCATCATTACCAGTCATTTAGGACAACATTGGATCATTCGGAGATCCTCACTGAACTTCTGCACTGAAAGTAAAGGGGCCTAATTATATTGCACGCCCCACTTTTCAGTTTGTAATTTTTTTTTTAGAAAGTTTAAAATATCCAATAAATTTCATTCCACTTCACGATTGTGTCCCACTTGTTGTTGATTCTTCCCCAAAAAATTAGAATTTTATATCTTTATGTTTGAAGCCAGAAATGTGGCAAAAGGTAGAAAAGTTTAGTGTCATCTGCAAATATTGAAATACTACTCTGTATGCCCCCTACAAGGTCATTAACCCCTTCGCAACCTTGGCTTTTGTCATTTTTGCTTTTTCGTTTTTTGCTCCCCTTGTTCCCAGAGCCATAGCGTCTTTATTTTTTGGACAATATGGCCGTGTGAGGGCTTATTTTTTGCGGGACAAGTTGTACTTTTCAACGCTATTACTAGTTTTACCATATCGTGTACGGGAAAACGGGAAAAAAATTCCAAGTGCGGTAAAATTGCAAAAAAAGTGCAATACCACAGTTGTTTTTTATTTATTTTTTTACCACGTTCACTGAATGCTAAAACTGACCTGCCATTCTTATTCTCCAGGTCATTACGAGTTCGTAGACACCAAACATGTATAGGTTATTTTATATTGAAGTGGTGAAAAAAAAATCCAAAATTTGGTAAAAAAAACTAAAAAAAAATAGCGCCATTTTCCGAGACCTGTAGCGTCTCCATTTTTCGGGATCTGGGGCTGGGTGAGGGTTTATTTTTTGCGTGCCGGGCTGACGTTTTTATTGATAACATTTTGGGGTAGATCCGATGTTTTGTTCGCCCGTTATTGCATTTTATTGCAATTTTGCGGCGACCAAAAAACGTAATTCTGGCGTTTAGAATTTTTTTCTCGTTACACCGTTTACCGATCGGATTAATTCTTTTTTTATATTGATAGATCGGGCGATTCTGAACGCGGCGATACCAAATATGTGTATGTGGGGTTTTTTTTATATATATTTTATTTTGAATGGGGCGAAAGGGTGGTGATTTAAACTTTTATATTTTTTTTATTTTTTTTATATTTTTAAAAACATTTTTTTTTCACTTACTGCATGCTTCAATAGTCTCCATAGGAGACTAGAAGCAGCAGTTGTCTGATCATCTCTGCTACATACAGGGGACGAGCAGATCCCCTGCATATAGCAGAAATGGTCCTGTGCTATGAGCGCCGACCACTAGGTGGCGCTCATAGCGACGAGATCATGACAATCACAGGCGTCTGCTGCAGACCCTGGGTTGTCATGCACGCCCATCGGTGACCCGCGATCACGTGACGGGGTCGCCGGTGGGCGGGGCTTATGACGCACAACCCGGAAGCGCGCGTTAAATGTCGCTGTCGGAGATTGACAGCGGCATTTAACATGTTAACAGCCGCGGGTGGATCGCGATTCCACCCACTGCTTTTGCGGGCACATGTCAGCTGTAAGAATCAGCTGACATGTGCTCGGTTTAGTGAGGGCTCAGCGCAGCAGCCCTCACTGAACGGGGGGGTACGCAAATGTGCGTACTAATACGGCATGGGCTCTAAAGGGGTTAATAAATATGTTAAAAAGGAGCTGGCCCAATACTGACCCCTGTGGTACCCCACTGTTAACTGAGACCCAGTCTGAGTGTTTTCCATTAATAACCACCCTTTGTTTCCTATCACTAAGCCAGTTCTTAACCCACATACATATATTTTCCCCTATCCCCATTGTTCTCATTTTATGTATCAACCTTTTGTGTGGAACCGTATCAAAAGCTTTTGAAACGTCCATATACACAACATCCACTGCATTTCCTTGGTCCAGTCTGGAACTTAAAGTAAATCTTCATAAAAACTGATCAGATTAGTTTGACAGGAACGGTCCCTCGTAAACCCATGTTGATATTGGGTCATGAGGTTATTCTTCTTCAGATACTCTAGTATAGCATCTCTTAGGAAACCCTCCAGGATTTTACCCACAGTAGAGGTTAAGCTTACCGGCTTATATTTTCCAAGTTCGGTTTTTGTCCCCTTTTTGAATATTGGCACCACATTTGCTATACGCCAGTCCTGTGGTACAGACCCTGTTATTATGGAATCTTTAAAGATTAAAAATAATGGTCTATCTATGACGTTACTTAATTCCTGCAGTACTCGCGGGTATATCCCATCCGGGCCCGGGGATTTGTCAACTTTAGTGGTTTTTAGACGCCGCCGTACTTACTGCTGGGTTAAGCAAGTGACATTTAATGGAGAATTTTTCTCATCACTAATCATGTTTTCTGTCATGCAATTTTCTTGGGCAAATGCTGTTGAAAAAAAAATCATTTAGCATATTGGCTTTTTCCTCATCCTCATGCACCATTTCACCCAGACTATTTTTAAGGGGGCCAAGACAATCATTTTTTAGTTTTTTACTATTTATGTAGTTAAAGAATATTTTGGGATTATTTTTACTTTCTCTGGCAATGTGTCTCTCTGCCTCTATCTTTGCTGCCTTGATTTTGCTTTTTACAGAATTTATTTAATTTTCTGTATTTATTTAATGCCTCATCACTACCTACTTGCTTTAGTTCTCTAAATGCTTTTTTTTTGGCACTTATTGCGCCCCTTACAGCTTTATTTAGCCATAGTGGTTTCCTCCTATTTCTAGCATGTTTATTCCCATAGGGTATATATTGTGCACACGTCCTATTCAGGATGCTAATAAATGTATCTCATTTGCTTTGTGTAGCTTTATGTCTCAGGATATCATCCTAGTTTATTGCACTAAGATCATCTCTCAACCATTGAAAATTTGCCTTCCTGAAGTTTAGTGTCCTTGTAACCCTTCTACTACATATCGTATTAAAGGATACATGAAAACTTATTATTTTGTGATCACTATTACCCAAGTGACCCCCATCTCGTATATTTGATATGTGGTCTGGCCTGTTGGTTAGTATTAGGTCTAGCAGTGCCCCTCTTCTTATTGGGTCCTGAACCAGTTGTGAAAGGTAAATGTCTCTCATAGTTGTCAAAAAGCTATTACCTTTGCTGGAACTACAGGTTTCTGTTCCCCAATGTATTTCAGGGTAGTTGAAGTCCCCCATAATAATGACTTCTCCTTGAGTCGCTGCTTCATCTATTTGCTTTATGAGGATATTCTCCGCTACTTCCATTATTTTTGGAGACTTATAACAAACCCCTATCAGTAATTTATTATTTTTCCCCCTCCCCTTATCGCCACCCATAGGGACTCTCTACATTTTCATTAGACTCACATATATGCTCACGCAAGATGGGTTTTAAGGATGATTTTACATATAAACACCCCCCCCCCCTTCACTTGTTTGTACGGTCATTTCTGAACAGACTATAGCCCTGTAAATTAACTGCCCAGTCATGGCTCTCATCCAGCCATGTCTCAGATATCCCCACCATGTCATAATTATTTTCCAACAAAATTAATTCTAATTCCTCCATTTTGTTGGTGAGGCTTCTGGCATTAGTGTACATGCATGTACATGTATCTCTCTGTACCTGTATTCCTTCCTACTATATTGACTGTTCTAAGCCCACCCCCCAATTTCTTTATTTGTGCCCAGGTCACTATCTGCATTATCTTCCCCACCTATAAAATGAATACCCCCCCCCCCCCCCAATCCCTAGTTTAAACACTCCTCCAACCTTCTAGCCATTTTCTCCCCCAGCACAGTTGCACCCTCCTCATTGAGATGCAGCCAGTCCCTAGCGTAGAACCTGTAGCCACCTGAGAAGTTGGCCCAGTTCTCCAGGACCCCAAACTCCTCCTTCCTACACCAATTCCTGAGCCACTTATTTATCTCCCTAATCTTCCATTGCCTCTCTGGTGTGGCACGTGGTACAGGCAGTATATCAGAGAATACCACCTTGAGAGTCCTTGCTTTCACCTTGCAGCCTAATTCCCTGAAATCATCTTTAAGGACCTTCCACCAGGACATCTGTCATGGGTTCCCATGATTTCAATGTACGCCCCTGTCCCTGCCTATTTGTTTAATCAAATTAGTGCCCGTATCTTTACACAGCTGTATCTGCTGTGTTCCTGTGAGCTCATCATGAATCAAACCAGTAAAGTATAAGCTCAGCAGACGAACCCCTAAACTGAGCACACAGCTTAGACCACGTCCCCACCTTCAGTATTTGGTCAGTATTTTACATCAGTATTTGTAAGTCAAAACCAGGAGTGGGAGAAAAATACAGAAGTGGTGAGGAGTTTCTATTATACTTTTCCTCTGATTGTTCCACTCTTGGTTTTGGCTTACAAATACTGGTGTAGAATACTGTCCAAATACTGAAGGTGTGAACGTGGCCTTATCGTTACAAAAAAAACGGAGCTATCACTCAGCCCTAGAGTGAACGACGTTAGTCTTCTCTCTGCTTATTCCTTTCATCTAAGGACTAACAGCATTGAACACTTACCTCATAGGCCCCTGATGAAGCCACCATGCGTGGCGACACGCGTTGGGCATTGACAGCTCATCCACACCACCCCGGTCCCTGGTATTGGTGATAGGTCTTTGCCTATTTAGGATATGCTAGTGTTATTTTCCTTGAATTTATAATCTACCCTTAAAATCTAATGGCTGAACAGGAAGCCTAAATTTGATCTATTGTCTAGTGACTTTTGTATCTTTATTAGGCTTCATCTGGTCATTGCTGACATTCATCTGGTGTCCTCTTCTTGGGCAATCATTGTTATTGTGGTGTGTGTGACTTTAATATCACACTCTTTATTCATGTACAACAAGATTAGAGGATTCCTGTTACCATATTATATTTCTGCCCAGGTGGGGTATTGATTATCGGAGATAGTTTTATTCCAGCCGGCTTTCATATAAAACTTTTACCTATCTTATTTATGATGATTTATTTTTGCAGGGTGGTCTTTGTAGTGGGTGGGCTCTCACTCAGTGAGGGATTCCACTGAGTTTTTACTTGTGTTTTAATGGATTTTGTGTCGTTGATGTGTATGTAGTTTTCCTAATAAAATTGATATATATTTTTCTATTAATATCAGCTAATGATTTTTTATGCATGGCGATCACTGGTCTAATAGTATACCCCTATTCTTTTGGGCCTTTCATCTAAGGATACATGCTATTGCATTGGACTTTTTACTAGCTTCTTCATACTAAGACTGCACTGGGCTGGGGGGGGAGGGATGTCCCCCCGCGCCGGATCCCATGAAGCTACTCAGGGGGGCTGCCGGGGAGCTGCACTGTAGCTGCTGTCCTGGCCACATCACAGTGATGCAGACATGCCAACTGCATGCTATGTGTGCTGCTCCCAGGGTCGGACTGGGGTGCCTAGGGCCCACCAGGGGAACTGACTCTAGGGGCCCACACTACAGCCCACCTAAACGGTTTTATTACTTGTTATGTTTTTCTATAATGTACTATAATTACATGTTTGGCCGCGCTGTGGAGCACCAAGCGGCAGGACTTTCTTCGAACAGTCATTCCGCACTGCCAGAGTCCCTTTAATGGTAACTTGCCACCTTGAAAAATGCTATTTATCTGCAGATATAGGGGTAATCTGCAGGTAAATAGGGTGTAAAGCCTGGTTAGACGGCTTATTGGAAAAGCATTGGCTACACGGAGAAAATTACATTTTATTCTCCCTGCCGCCACTCGCTTCCCGTCATAGGGTTGGTGAGGGTGCTGCAATAACGTCCGGCACCTTGATTGTGACATCTTCCATGGAGGCCAACCTCAGGCTGAGCTTCATTGAATGACTAACATGGCAGCAGCACCTGGCAACTAGTGCTGAGCGAACGTGGTTGGATAAGGTGTGATCCCAGCATGTTCGGGTGTTATCCAAGTATCTTGTAGTGCTCTGCTACTATGCTCGAGTCCTCGGGGTAGCATGTTTTACGGAGGTAGACAAACGCAACACATACAGGAATTGCCGGTTTGTTAGGTAATCCCTGCATGTGTTGCTTCTGTCTATCACCGCAAAACATGCTACCCCGGGGACTCGAGCATATTAGCAGAGCACTACAAGATACTCGGATAACACCCGAGCATGCTGGGATCACACCTTATCCGACCAAACTTACTCAGCACTAGTTGCCAGGTGCAGCTACCATGTTAGTCATTCAATGAAGCTCAGCCTGAGGTTGGGCTCCATGGAAGTGTCACAATCAAGGTGCCGGAAGTTATTGCAGCACGCTCACTTTGTAGTTCGCGGTGACTGTAATGTCTCTTATCCGACCACGCTCACTCAGCACTACTGGCAACCCATCAGGAACCTGCAACTGCGTCACAGGGGGCTGAAGGGAACAGGTGACTGCATGCACCGGCCATTGTGCTATCTAAATGCTGCTGTCAGTGATTGACAAGGGCACTTAAATACTCAAAACAGCAGCAATCAAGGCGAGCTCTGATCACTGCTGTTACAGGCAGACGCCGGCTATGTAACACAGCCGACATCTGCCCGGTATGGAGCAGGCTCAGCTCCCGAACCCGCTCCATACAAGCACATCCCAATGGTGACAGTTATGACAAGGTTAGCAAATTTCACTTGTCTGTTCCTAAATGTGGAAAGACAAATGGAATTCCCTAACACATGTGAAAGAGACCTAATAGATTTAGTAAAGGTGCCTCAAGCATATGAATGTTATTACACACCACAATGCACAGTTACATACACGCATCTTACAAAAATACATATTATTCCAGATACGCAGGCGTGCACAAACACGCAGACGCGCACAAACACGCAGACGCGCACAAACACATCAGTACATGAATACATCATCGGAACCACCATCATTTGTAATGTCAGGTCAGACCCATATATCTTTGTATCACATAAACCTACAACTCCCAGTATGTAATTAACAATAGAGATACTGGGAGTTATCAGTCATCATCAGACTGCGGACCATACAGGAACCACAGTACTGATGAGACGCAGGCAGGATCACAAATGAACATTTACATCCAGGTATCTTACCTCTTGTCCAGTCTCCATGATGACTTTTCTCATCCACAGCGCGTCTCTGCAGACTTCCATCTTCTCCGGTCTTCTGCAGTACATCCCGACACGATGCCCTTAAAGATAGCAGTGTCATTATAATGCTCCTGAATAAAAATATCTACACTGAGCCCCTGAATAAACCTAACTCTTACAATGCTCCCTGCACAAAACATGACATACACTGTACCCCTCTTATGGTACCTGCTCTCCACACTGTCCTCTCCTGCCCGCTCGCACGGATTACAGAGGGTGACACTTAGGAGAGGTGAGTATAAGGATTTTTTAATTTTATTCCTATTTTTACAGTTGGACATGGCGGGAGTAGACTACTACTCTCATCATTGACCCTGCTGCTGCTGATCGCAGCACCGGCAGGGATCTATGATGAGGGCAGCACCCAGCTCTTGGGAACAGCGCTAACTGTACATTGATTCCCAAGCACTGGTATGTGTCACACGGATGACACACAGGTGGACACGGATATCTCCAGTCCCGTAAATATCAGGACATGTGAAAGAGCCCTAATATACACACGCAGATACACATACAGAAATGGGGACACGTACACACGCAGGCAAGCACTCACAGAAATGCACAGACACACTCAGACAATCACACACAAAAATGCAGACATGCAGGGAAGCACGCACACACGTGTGAAGACACATATACACATGTAGACATGCAGGCACTCAAATACATACACACACAGCATGCAGGCATATACACACACACTGTACACACACAGCCATATACACAAACTGTACACACATGCATATACACACAGGCAGGCATATATACACACACACACACACACAAGCATATATACACACGCATCGCAGGCATATACACACACACTGTACACACAGGCATATACACACACACACACTGTACACACAGGCATATACACACACACTGTACACACAGGCATATACACACACACACACTGTACACACAGGCATATACACACACACACTGTACACACAGGCATATACACACACACTGTACACACACAGGCATTTACACACACACTGTACACACACACACGCAGGTATATACACGCACGCACCACAGGCATATACACGCACGCACCACAGGCATATACACACATGCACCAGCAGGCATATACACGCACCAGCAGGCATATACACACACACACACAGGCATATGACTCACCCATAAAAACGTTATTGAATATTTGGCACGGTGCTCTTGATAGGAAATTGAAGCAGTGGCAGCTGTAGGCCTGCAGCCTTGTTTCCAATTCCAGGCCTGGTTGGAGAGTTGAACTGTAGAGTGCTGCAGGTCACCGTCCACATATCCAGCCCCGGAACCGGTATAAAAAAGCCCAGAGTCAGAGCAGGAGAGAAGGGGGCGGTGCCACCACCTGGTCGGGAGCTGGTATTACTACAGGGGAGCAGGCCAGGGCAGATATGGAGCCGGGATAGGACGTATCAGAAGCCCGAGAGCAGAGCGAGACATCAGCTTCGGTGGCGCCGGTGTATCAGAGGCCGGCCCTGGAGCAGAGAGAGAGCACTGCAGAGCGCGGCCGCGGCGTATCAGAGGCCAGAAGAGAGCGGCGTCAGCGTCACCTGACACCACACCACTCTGCCAGCCAGTTGGAGAGCAGAGCGCAGTGCGTGTCACCGCCCAGAAAGAATCCGTCCTCTCAGTGTCAGAGACTCACGTGTTAAGTATGCTGCATGCACGTCACTGCAGGCCCGCTGTCACCAATGAATGTGCCGTGCGCGCGATGGTACATTTGCTTCAGCCGCGCTTTTAAAGAGCCCCCGCCACCAATTTTCTCACTCTCATATCGGGGCCCACCGGGAAATTTCCCGATTTCCCGCCAGGCCAGACCGACCCTGGCTGCGCCTGCAGAAGTGGCGTCACAGCGCGCCTGCAGCTGATTCATTCTGTCGGAGAGGAGCCTGGGGATCGGAGACCTCCGTGGATAAGTGTGACATTAAGAGGTCTGCAGTGAGGAGGGAGCAGGAAGCTGCTCATCTCCTCATAAGCCCACACGGAGGAGGTAGCAGGAAGCTGCTCATCTCCTCATAAGCCCACACGGAGGAGGTAGCAGGAAGCTGCTCATCTCCTCATAAGCCCACACGGAGGAGGTAGCAGGAAGCTGCTCATCTCCTCATAAGCCCACACGGAGGAGGTAGCAGGAAGCTGCTCATCTCCTCATAAGCCCACACGGAGGAGGTAGCAGGAAGCTGCTCATCTCCTCATAAGCCCACACGGAGGAGGTAGCAGGAAGCTGCTCATCTCCTCATAAGCCCACACGGAGGAGGTAGCAGGAAGCTGCTCATCTCCTCATAAGCCCACACGGAGGAGGTAGCAGGAAGCTGCTCATCTCCTCATAAGCCCACACGGAGGAGGTAGCAGGAAGCTGCTCATCTCCTCATAAGCCCACACGGATTTGTGTTTTGTCCTGTCGGTGGTCGCTCTGCTGGTGCTCAGTGTTAGTTTTTGCAGGAGTCTGAACTTCATTGCAGATTAGGGTCGCCCTGTCAATGCAGAAAGTTCAGTCTGGAGCAATAAATCACACTGAGTCCCAGCAGAGAGGCCCACAGACATCACTATACAGGATCCTGGATTGACTGATCACACTTGAACCTACAGCACATGACAGATTGTACTATATGGCCCAATATGTAATATGCTAGGTCCTGTAGGCCGGTCCAGGTGTGATCAGTACACTGCATTGTATATCTGTGTACATAATATACCACATCTAGTATACAGATTGGTGTATGATCTATTGTGATACAGAAATCAGATGTTTTAAAAAATACACATTGCTATATACCATCAGATGTCTGTGGTCACAGTATATTATATACCAGTCATGAATTCCCCCCCCTATATTCTGGTAGCTCACAACTATCCCGGATTCAGCAGGACTCTCCCGAAACGTCAGCGCTTTTGTCCTGGCTTCTGATACTCACCTCTCTCCAATGTTTTCATCGCTCCGTAACTCCTCCTTTTTGGGGCAGGGCCGCTTCTCTACTCAGTGCATAAATTAAGTTATATATGAGACGCCCTCCCTGGGAGATGGGGTTACTCGGAGCCGGGTCGGTTGTAGGAGATGGGGATGCAGTCGTGGCCTAGACCCATTCCGTGCCCAGGGCTGCCTCATAAAAAATTGGGCTTTTAAGTGAGAGTGGTATTTCGACTACACCACCTGTGGTTTCCGGTGATGGACACCAGCGCTGCTTCAGTCCACTGAGGCCGGTGTTATGGGCAGCTAAGATGGGATGGCTCCCCACAGGCAGAGCAGGCCTCAGGGCAGTGAGATGAAGGTGATGATGGGTGCAGTGCCGCACAGAAAATAACAGGCTGAAGCGGTGTGTGAAGTCATCCAGGGTTTTTACTCACTTTCAGATGATCTTTAGCCGCAAAGCTTCCCTGTGCTACACACGACGTAATGCGGCCACCGGGAAGGGGGTTCAGCACTTTCCAGGTAGATCAGGAGCACCTGTCGAGAATCCTCTGGTGTGTGTTCCTCTCCTTGGTTAGTTCTCCCACTAAGTTTTCTCTTCAGCCAGCTACAGCCTCTTGCTGGACCCCGACAGAAGACCACAATCAAAGACCTTGAACTTAAGATGGCCGTAGATTAAATATGAAAGAATAAGTGTTTCCTAAAAGTGTGTCCTCTACCCTCACCCACTACATGGTTCCCCCTATCTTTGGTTCCCCCCATCTCCTCCATCCCGGCCCAGAGCAGGACCCTTGTGCATTTAGGCCCCCTACAGGACAGGAGTGGTGTAGTAGGGTCCTGAGAAATGCTCCACCCTTACCTGGAAGAGGAGATACCACACCTTGAGCTGAGGTGCAGTACCCCTGTGGCAACTGAACCCTCAGGGGCGCCACATATATTCACTGCTTCTCCAGTGATCTGGTCTTACACTCACATCTCCATGTTCACAAGCTGCCGCTCTACTAATGAGCCACAACTTATAATGATTCACATAGGAGAATTTGGCAATCTTGACCTCTATTGCAGGCAGTGAACCCAGAATCAGATTATACATGTCCATACAGATCCATTGTATATATAACAATGTATTTCTATGTTCCCTGTATACTGAGGTGAAGAAAAAGATTGCTATAAAAGTGGTAAAAATAATAAGAAGCAATTACAAAAACATAATTTTCTCTAATTTTGTGAGTCTCCCCAGGTCCCGAACCCATAACCTTAACATTACAGGCAGGAGCCTAAGCTACTGAGCTACAAGCTCTGGTGAGGTCATGAGGAGAATTTAGTATACTTTATCTCTATTGCAGGCTCTGACTCAACAAACAGATTCTACTGATAGAAATACACTGCTGTGTACAATGTATGTATTTGTATTCTAGAGATAAAATTACTAAAAAATAATGAAAAACACTTGATAATGAAAAAAATATTGTCATTTGTAATGCATTTTTTTAAATTGAAATAAAAAACATCACAAATCAGCAAATAACACTGACATATTTGGTGTTCCTGTAATCGTGATAACCCGCACAACACAGCCATCAAATTATTTATGGGAATCAGTAAATGGCATCAAAAAAGGCGTGATTGATATTTCTCTATTAAACCAATAAAAAATGTAATAAAACTGTAGTGCTGAGGCCGTGTTCACACGTAGCGCAAATGCTGCGTTCTTTCTACAGCTTTTTTCTGCAGGTGTCCTCACCAAACGATGCAATAACAATCTTCCCTGATTGTTGTGTGTTTGCTGCGTTTCTTTTATGCGTGTTCCCCTTATTTCATGCGATTTTGTGGCAGATATAAAGCACAGTTTTTAGCACTTTTTTAATAGTACAGAAAAGCTTTGATTCTGCGCTTAAAAATGCATCAGGGTTTTTTTCATGCATTTTTTTCAGAAGAAGCCTATAGAGAAAAAGGCACTAAAACCGCAGAGTACAGCAGCGTATTTACATGCACAGAGGGCGGAGATTTCATGCAATCACATTTACTTGTTCCCATGTAGCATAAATGTTGCATATTTTCTGCTGCTTTTTTTGCACATAAATTCTGCTGGGTTTAGCTATCCAAGCGAAGTGGATGTGATTTCATGAGAACTGCGCCTTCTGTAGTCTCGACACGCTGCTAAACTGGGCAGTTTTGGTGTTTTTTTCTTTCTCTTGTCTTCTATGTGGAGCCTAAAAAAAACGCATGTAAAAAACTGCAGTTACTTTTTTAAGTGCAGAATCAAAACTGGGGGAACAAGAGCGAAGTGAGATGGTGTTGTTTTTTTTCTTTTATATGTGTTTGGGATGTGTGTCTGCATAAAGAAGGCTGTGTGAGAACGCATACTGTATATAGGAGGTTATGTGTGGGCTCATACTGTATATAGGAAGCTATGTGAGGGCATATAGTATACACAGGCTATGCGGGGGCTCATACTGTATATAGAGAGGCTATGTGGGGGGTCCCACTGTATATAGGAGGCTATGTAGGTCTCCACATTGTATATAGGAGGCTATATGGGGCCTCACACTGTATATAGGAGGTTATGTGGGGCCTCACGCTGTATATAGGAGCCTATGTGGGAGCTCATAATGTATATAGGAGGCTATGTGGGGGCTCACACTGTATATAGAAGGCTATATGGGAGCTCATAATGTATACAGGAGGCTATGTGTGGCTCACACTGTATATAGGGGGCTATGTGAGGGCTCACACTGTATATAGGGGCTATGAGAGGGCTCATAATGTGTATTGGAGGTTATGTGAGGGCTCATACTGTATTTAGGAGGTTATGTGAGGACTCATTGTATATAAGGGCTATGTGGGGTCACACAGTGTATAATGGGCTTATACTGTGTATAAGGGGCTATATGGGGCCTCACACTGTATATAGGAGGTTATGTGGGGCCTCACACTGTATATAGGAGCCTATGTGGGAGCTCATAATGTATATAGGAGGCTATGTGGGGGCGCATACTGTATATAGGAAGCTGTGTGGGGTTCCAACTGTATGTAGGGGGCTATGTTAGGGCTCACACTATATATAGAAGGCTATGCGGGGGCTCACACTATATATAGAAGGCTATGTGGGAGCTCATAATGTATATAAGAGGCTATGTGGGGCTCACACTGTATATAGGAGGCTATGTGGGGCTCATATCACATATAGGAGGCTATGTGAGGGCTCATACTGTATATATGGGCTATGTGGGGACATGCACTGTACATAGGGGGCTCATACTGTATATAGAAGGCTATGTGGGGCTCACACTGTATATAGGAAGCTATACGGGAGCTCATAGTTTATATAGGAGGCTATGTGAGGGCTCATACTGTATATAGGAGGCTATGTGGGGGCTCACTGTATATAGGAGGCTATGTGTGAGAGCATAATGTATATAGGAGGCTATTTGGGGCTCAAATTGTATATAGGGGCAATTTGTGAGGGCTCATATTGTATATAGGAGGCTATGTGGGGGTTCACACTGTATATAGAAGGCTATATGGGAGCTCATAATGTATACAGGAGGCTATGTGTGGCTCACACTGTATATAGGGGCTATGTGAGGGCTCACACTGTATATAGGGGCTATGTGAGGGCTCATAATGTGTATTGGAGGTTATGTGAGGGCTCATACTGTATTTAGGAGGTTATGTGAGGACTCATTGTATATAAGGGCTATGTGGGGTCACACAGTGTATAATGGGCTTATACTGTGTATAAGGGGCTATGTGGGGCTCATACTAAACAAAGGGGGCTATGTGTGTGCGTTCATACGGTATTTAAGGGGATGTCAACATACTTAATTCTGCTCAATATTAAGTGATATAATTAATATTTTATATTAATATAAATTTTTGTTAATATTAATGTTTGTTAATATTAATATTGAGCAGAATTAACTTCAATCTATTGGTTCGACCCTCCACAACAGTCACGTTTTCTCATGTGGCCATTCGGGTAAATTAATTGCCCACCCCTGACATATGCTATCATATATTATCCAGTATATACCATCTTATGTCTGTATCAAAGTATGTCAAATACCATCCCATATTATCCTGTATACTGGATGTGATATACTTTGTGCACAGACATCAGATGGTATATACAGGATAATATGTGAGTGGTGTAATATCTGATGTCTGTAGTCATAGTGTAATATGCACTAGTTACATATTATCCTGTATGTGGTATACTATATGCAAAGACATCCCATATTATATACAAGATAATTGATGGCTGGTATAATATCTGATGTCTGTATCACAGTATATCATATACCATCACATATTATGCTGTATACTGGATGTAATATCCTGTGATACAGACATCCAGTGCTAGGCTGGGGTCACACTAGCGTATAGCATCTGCTGCGAGAGTGAGCCGAGTGTCAGTGCACTGTGCTTCCATCCTCTGTAGGTGCAGAGCAGACGAAGAAAGTCATTTCTCCATCTCCTCCATTGCCAGCGTCCATGGTAATTGCACTGCACTGGGATGACATCCAAGTGCAGTCCGATGTTTCACACGCATCCATAGACTTGTATGGGTGAGTGTGAGCCAAGTCTTGCTGCCAATCGCAGCATGCTGCATCAGCATGAGAAAATAATCACAGATCTGAGCCGGCCCATAGAATAACATTGGGCCGAGGGCTATCAGATCAAACATCCCATGATAGACACAACATAATATGGTGTCATATCTGATGTCTGTAGTCATAGTGTCATATATAGCTGTCACATGATATCCTGTATATAATATCTGATACTGTATGTATAGTCATGATATGTCAGATACCAGTACAGATGTGCCAATTGATTCACAGGACACTGGTCAGTCACGTCAGTAGTCCATGGCCACCAGACCAGGGCCTGCGAGCCTCCTCCTACCTGCCGGCATCTCGGACTCCTCTTTTGATTTGTAGACCTTGAGTGGTGTCATCTTTGTGGCGTGACACATGCAAAACATTGTGCCTGCCTACAAATCAAAGAAAGACAAAAAGAATGGTGTCAGGTAGGAGGCGGCCATAGGGCTCTGATCAAGTAGCCACTGAATATTCATCTGACCACTAGATCAGGGTCCTGCAAATTAAGTTGCTGGTCTCTATATAGCAGCCATATATTCTCCTATGTATATTGTACTGTATGTGGTATAATATGTACACTGTGTGCACAGACATCAGATGGTGCACACAGGATAATTACTGACTGCTACAATAATGTGACATCATCTATAATATAACGTTGGATGTGTCCGTCTGTCCGAAGCATATGTGGACTGAGCCTGTGCAATACGCCTGCGCAGTCTGGCCCCAGACAGAAGAACGCATCCAGCCACTTCAGGTTACAGGGAGGAGGAGTGTGGCGCCAGAGATCGCGGTATGTGTAGGCACTTAACGCATACCGCCATCTCTGGCTCCATAAGCACATACCTACCTGGGAAGAGTGTCGCACCTCTGTTCGGGCCGGAGGCCGGGGAGGAGTGTGGCGTCGGAATCGGCGCCTGCACATAGCGCGATATCCGGCGCCATTATAGTACAGACACATTTGCAGTGTGTCTTCAACAAAATGGCGCCAGACAGCATGGTATGCACATGTGCGTACTCCGACGCCATTTTGTTGAATACACTCTGCAAATGTGTCTTCACTAAAATGGCGCTGGATATCGTGCTATGCAGGCGCTGATTCTGGTGCCATTTTAGTAAAATAACACAGGCAACGCACTGCAGGGGAGCGATGGAAAGGTGAGTAGGAGTGTTTTTTTTACTTAATTGATGGAGTATGGGAGAGCATATAACAGGATTGGGGGAGCATATACCAAGATGGGGGAGCATATACCAGGATGGGGGGAAGCACATAACAGGATGAGGGGGAGCACATAACAGAATGGGGGAGCAGATAACAGGATGGGGGAATACATACCAGGATGGGGGAAGCACATACCAGGATGGGGGAAAGCACATACCAGGATGGGGGGAAGCACATAACAGGATGGGGGGGAAGCACATAACAGGATGGGGGGGAGCACATAACAGAATGGGGGAGCAGATAACAGGATGGGGGAATACATACCAGGATGGGGGAAGCACATACCAGGATGGGGGAAGCACATAACAGGATGGGGGAAGCAAATAACAGGATGGTGGGAGCACATAACAGGATGGGGGAAGCACAGAACAGGATGGGGGAAGCACAGAACAGGATGGGGGAAGCACAGAACAGGATGGAAGAGCACATACCAGGATGGGGGAAGCACATACCAGTGTAGACCGTGTAGCGGGGAGGTCACTATCAGAATACAGCGGCCCGAGGACAAAGGATACTAGCAGACAATTTGTTAGGGAACCACCTTTTTACTAAGAACAGAAACTGGGTTGCCCCAGCAACGTAAGAAAGGAACACAAATGAACTTCACACATACCTAGCTCAGCACAGCTAGGACCCCTGCACTGCACAACTGACAGGACCAGGATGTACTAAAAGATGAACTATAATTTGCCTGACCAGTGGTTCCACCTAATGCGGTAACCGCGGGTTATCCGAAGCAAGGATGTAATTATATGGGTGCAAGGGGCAGCCCCTGCAGGGGTGCAGTGCAAAAGTTCACAAACTTAACAACTTACTACGATTACAATACTGTTACACTATCTATACACAAGCTCACCCACTGAGGGGAGTATCTAGCTAAGGTTCACACAACCCTATTAGCAAACAATGTCTCTAACTGAGAATCTATGGTGCCAAACTCTCTCTATAGTCTGCGTGCACGTTCCCACTGGGATCCCTATTTTGGGGCCTGAGCTCAGAACTTACCGGCCATTAACTGATCTCTGAAGAGGCTGTCTAATCGTCCGATCAGCCACTTAGTTGCGAGACCAAGGAGGGAATGCTGGGCTTGTCACAGGAACGCAGTTTCAGTCTGACAGGCTAGCAGATGGCCCTTCATGTCACCGCAGATACCTTGGGGGGAATCCAACTCTGCATCCAACCGTAGTTGTCTCCCCAAAGTGATTCAGGATGTGAGAGCATTGACCAGGATGAGGACGCAAATACCGGGATGGGGGACCAGGATGGGGGAGCATATACCAGGATGGGGGACCAGGATGAGGTAGCACATAACAGGATGGGGCAGCATATAACAGGATGGGGGAGCATATATCAGGATGGGCGACCAGGGTGGGGGCACAAATACCTGGATGGGGGACCAGAATGGGGGAGCATGAACCAGGATAGGGGACCATATACCAATAAAACTGCTCGCCACCAGGGCGTAGAACGGGTTCAATAGCTAGTATACTATAATATGGAATGGAATTTTACAATGATGATTTGCTTGATCAAGTTTGTTTGAAAAAATACACAAAATAATTATTCACAGGTATCTATGTGGCAGATCTGGGCTTATGTGTGGCCACCTTTACTCTGCTGATATGTTTTTTAGGAGTGTAGAAAAGCACAGCATACCTTGTTTTACTACATCTCTAATATTGTATATCCAATTGAAAAATGGTCATGCATAAGCATAATATGTACTGCGTCTTACCACTACAAACGCTCATCTGAACTGGTCCAAGTGCTGTGGGTTTTTCCATGGGCAGCTCTCAGACAGACAATATGGTTGTGTGAATATAGCCTATGAAGCTGCTGGAAATAAGCATGTTAAGGATGGGCCGCTACTTATGGGCCACTGCTGTGTGCTTGCCCCCCAGGCACTGCATGAGGTCTCAGCATTCACTGTAATGATAATCTGTGGGCTCAGATTAGGTGTCCGACCACTGAGCTTGTACTTCAATGGTTGGACTCATGATGAGCTCACAAGATGGTGAAGCAGCAGATACTCTCCTCCTTCAGGGAAACAAATGGGGAGAGAAAGGAGTGAATTCACACAAAGAAGCAGCTCTATCAGTCTCTTCCAGAAAGGGAATTAGGTGAAAGCCCCTCATGACTGAGATTGAATGAGAGGGTCAATTTGAAATAATGCAGGGGGTTTATAGGGTGGTCATTGGTGTTTAGAAAAAGGGGGTGGAAGATGAGCATTATTTAGGGGAAAAATGCCGGAAAGAGGGGCCATCTTGGGTCAGTGAAGCTGAGAGTGACCCACCCTCCTTCCCTTAGGTGAAGCAGGGATTGGTAGGAGCTGTATGTTCTTATAGTTATATATGTATACATATTTATTAAAAAAAAAATTGTCACAGTGGTTGTTGGTGGGAGGGGGAGGGGTCCTGAGAGTTGGTGTATTATTGGTGGTGGAAGGAATTATATTGGATAATTCACTCTCAGTATAATATGGAGAAAGGGTTAATCTGGCATTTGTTGGGCTCTGGACGGGGTTTTACCCTGGGAGCTTATGGTTTGACAAGCTATCCCAGACTGTGGTAGTATGGTGCACTCGAGCTAAGGTTTCACGGCTGAGGGTAAAATGGTCGGTTAATAATTTTATTAGGTGGTGCCAGATGTTTTAGCTCCAAGAAACCCTCCCACCTTCTTTCTTTAAAGAGGTTGTCCACTACTATAGAGAATGCCCCCGTCGATTTAAAAGGTGGAAATAAGATTTTTTGTAATTACTTTGTGTTGTGATTCTTGCCTGTGGATGGCGCTATCACTGACTGCTAACCAGGCATCATGTGACCCGGCTGCAGCCGGCTCTGACATCCGCTGATGTCACGTCAGGTTCTGGCTGCAGCTGGGCGTGACCCAGTGACGCGCTCCCCCCTGATTGATGGGCTGTGGGCGGGATTTCACCGCACGTCACAGTCCAGCATCCACCAATGAATGCAGAGGAGAGGGAAAGCGCGGTGGATGCTGGGCTGTGACACGCGGGGAAACCCCACCCATAGCCCATCAATCAGGGGGGAGGGCGTCAATGGGTCACGCCTGGCTGCAGCCGGGATCACATGATCACTGGTGAGTGGTCTGCAATATCGCTGCTCACAGGCAAGAATCACAACACAAGGTACTTATAAAAAATCTTATTTCCACCTTTTAAATAGAAGGGGGCATTCTCTATACACTGTGTGCAGAATTATTGGGCAAATGAGTATTTTGATCACATGATACTTTTTATACATGTTGTCCTACTCCAAGCTGTATAGGCTTGAGAGCCAACTACCAATTAAGTAAATCTGGTGATGTTCATCTCTGTAAGGAGGAGGGGTGTTGACTAATGACATCAACACTGTAGTATCGGCGTCTCTGCCCCCTGACAGGCAGAGACTCCGTCCCAATTACCGCTGCACTCCCTGCCCGGCGTCCTCCGGCGCTCCTGCTTCTGTTGCTGCTGGCACGAGCAGCTTCCCGGGCACTGTTCTTAGGGCGCGCGCGCTTCCTCCCTCTTAAAGGGGCCGCGCGCGCCGTCCTAAGGAGTCCCCGGCCAATGGCCGGAGGACCTTTCATATAAAAGGCACCTCCTCCAAAATGGAGGTGCCCGTGCAAGGTTGTAGCTTTGTGTGTTTTACTCTGCTTCAGCCCTCAGGTCCCGCTGCTAGCCTGACTACCAGTCCAGCCCGCCAGCCTGACTACCAGTCCAGCCCGCCAGCCTGACTACAAGTCCAGCCCGCCAGCCTGACTACCAGTCCAGCCCGCTAGCCTGACTACAAATCCAGTCTGCCAGCCTGACTACAAGTCCAGCCCGCCGGCCTGACTACAAGTCCAGTCCGCCAGCCTGACTACAAGTCCAGTCCGCCAGCCTGACTACAAGTTCAGTCCGCCAGCCAGACTACAAGTCCAGTCCGCCAGCCAGACTACAAGTCCAGTCCGCCAGCCTGACTACAAGTTCAGTCCACCAGCTTGTCTACTCTCCAGCCCGACAGTCTGTCTACAGTCCAGTCTGCCAGTCTGTCTATGGGCTCTGCCCACCTGCTTACCTGGAAGCACCTGCCCATTACCTGCCGTGCCTGCCAGACCACTTACCTACAAGCACCTGTCTGTTACCTGCCGTGCCTGCCAGCCCGCTTACCTAGAAGCACCTGCCTGTTACCTGCCGTGCCTACCAGCCAGCCTACTTGGAGGCTCCTGCTTGTTACCTGCCGTGTCTGCCAGTCCGTCTGCCCGGATCACTCGTCAGCCTGCCTGCTGTGCTCATCTGCTGTACCGGTCAGTACCTGCCTTCTGACCCATGGGAGTCACCTGCTGTCATACAAGGTCGGTCCCCAGAGTAGCACCTGGTCCCTCTGCTCGGTCCTTCCCTGGTCACGGAGTCGATTGAGCCGCCGTACGATCTTGGTCGGTCCAAGTTGATACCTAGTTACTCCCCTCAGGTCCCGTCTTTCACCGCAGCACAGAGGTTCCACCACCCGGATCTGTAGCAACACCCTATAGAAGGTGTGCTTAATTATTAGGCAACTTCCTTTCCTTTGGCAAAATGGGTCAGAAGAGAGATTTGACGGGCTCTGAAAAGTCCAAAATTGTGAGATGTCTTGCAGAGGGATGCTGCAGTCGTGAAATTTCCAAACTTTTGAAACGTGATCACGGAACAATCAAGCGTTTCATGGCAAATAGCCAACAGGGTCACAAGAAGCGTGTTGGCCAAAAAAGGCGCAAAATAACTGCCCATGAATTGAGGAAAATCAAGCGTGAAGCTGCCAAGATGCCATTCGCCACCAGTTTTGCCATATTTCAGAGCTGCAACGTTACTGGAGTATCAAAAAGCACAAGGTGTGCGATACTCGGGGACATGGCCAAGGTAAGGAAGGCTGAAAAACTACCACCTTTGAACAAGAATCATAAGATAAAACGTCAAGAATGGGCCAAGAAATATCTTAAGACTGATTTTTCAAAGGTTTTATGGACTGATGAAATGAGAGTGAATATTGATGGGCCAGATGGATGGGCCAGAGGTTGGATCAGTAAAGGGCAGAGAGCGCCACTCTGACTCAGACGCCAGCAAGGTGGAGGTGGGGTACTGGTATGGGCTGGTGTCATCAAAGATGAACTTGTGGGACCTTTTCGGGTTGAGGATGGAGTGAAGCTCAACTCCCAGGCCTACTGCCAGTTTCTGGAAGACAACTTCTTCAAGCAGTGGTACAGGAAGAAGTCGGTATCGCTCAAGAAAAACATGATTTTCATGCAGGACAATGCTCCATCACATGCATCCAACTACTCCACAGCGTGGCTGGCCAGTAAAGGTCTAAAAGAAGAAAAAATAATGACATGGTCCCCTTGTTCACCTGATCTGAACCCCATAGAGAACCTGTGGTCCATCATAAAATGTGAGATCTACAGGGAGGGAAAACAGTACACCTCTCGGAACAGTGTCTGGGAGGCTGTGGTGGCTGCTGCACGCAATGTTGATCGAAAACAGATCAAGCAACTGACAGAATCTATGGATGGAAGGCTGTTGAGTGTCATCATAAAGAAAGGTGGCTATATTCATCACTAATTTTTGGGGTTTTTGTTTTTGCATGTCAGAAATGTTTATTTCTAAATTTTGTGCACTGATATTGGTTTACCTGGTGAAAATAAACAAGTGAGATGGGATTATATTTGTTTTTCATTAAGTTGCCTAATAATTCTGCACAGTAATAGTTACCTGCACAAACAGATATCCTCCTAAGATAGCCAAATCTAAAAAAAAAACACTCCAACTTCCAAAAATATTAAACTGGGATATTTATGAGTCTTTTGGGTTGATTGAGAACATAGTTGTTGATCAATAATAAAAATAATCCTCTAAAATACAATTTGCCTAATAATTCTGCACACAGTGTAGTAGTGGACAACCTCTTTAAGTTTACATGGTATTGTTCTTAATATAATGTTATAATGTTATAATAAGTGGCCGCTGTGGTGAAAATGATCCAAAGCAAAAAAGTGTCAGTGTTTTAATTGGGGAGACGGAGTGAAGTGGTATTGGAGAGGGAAGATGAAGGGGTAATTTCGATCCATACCCAGTCATGTGGCATCAATACAATGTATTCTCTTATGCCTCTACCCCTTGCCAGAAGTTATGTGTGCATGGCCATCAGCTGTAGCATCTCTACAGGGTCGGGCATAGCTAGTTACACAGGATACAGCAGAGGCACCTTGATAAATTTATCACTGCACTTTTTATAAACACATCCATTTGTGGAACTACTTTAGTTTTCATGATCTCTTGATTAAAATCTACTTTTGTTCATCGGACAATAAATCTGCCCCATGGTTTACTGAATGACAACTTAAAAATGACATCAATAGCAATTCCCCAATAATGTTATGAATCATAATTACTTTTCCAAAGATTATTCTGCACAGTGAACACTAGTGATGAGCGAGTACCGTAATATTCGTAATCGCTATACTCGTAATGAGTACTTTGTAATAATTGCGTATTCGTTCGGAATAGCGAGTACAATGTAAGTCAATGGGAAATGCGAGTAATTTTCTGCTGGACCCTACAAAGGGGTCTGGGGGCTTGAGGAAAAGGCTAAAAAGGATGGGGAAGTGATGAAACAGAATGGGAAGAGCCTGGAGAATGGGCCTGCATGCATTTCTGACTCACACATGGTTTCTGGGAATAAGTTTGTCGCAGTATTACGCCACTTTTACAGACACACAAGAACAACTACCAAACCTAACCTAAATTGCATTTAACAGGCCAAAAAGGTTAAGAAACAGTTTTTCCTGCACAATCACTTGTTTATAAGGCCAAATAAACCAGAAAAAGCAAAAAATATCTCTTTTAGCGTTTGTTCACACATACTGTTGTGGCTTTTTTTCGCCTTTTACAATTGGGAGGGCCCTGACTTATACATTTTATAGGTCCCTCTGTCATACATCATTTTTAGCTCGCTATTCCCCAGCACTTTACAAGCACAGCTAGAACATACTAGTAGGTATGTTGATCTTTGACTTGAGATTCCTCAGGTAGCTCTGTAACATGCGTTTTGGAGGGACAGCTGTTACTTAGACATTTGGGCGGTCCCTCCATCATTGACACTCAGATAGTGGAATACATATTCCATACCAGTTTACAATGTGCCCATTTTAGCGTTGGGCTTGACCCCCTCCTCCTCCACCACCATGTGATACTGCGGCACTAAATTCAAATGTTCAGAGGCCCTGCAGTAGGCAGGAAAGCTAAGTTTTGTGAGAGCCCTCGTGTGGCCCTGTAACATACATTTTGAAGTGCCCTCCTCTAGAAATTTTGGGGGTGCCTCTTGTGTACATTTGAGAGTGCCCTCACTTATTCATATTGTAGGGCCCTCACTATTATTTAACTAATTTAAGGGCAGAGACTACAGAGAAAATGGCAAAGAGACATGGCGTACTAGAAGGTAGCAGTGAGTGCGGCCTACGAACCTCAGGTATAGCTGAACTCTGTGATCCGGAAAAATAAAGCTGCACAAGTCAACTGGATGATGAGCTCAAATATATCACTTGTGCAAGTCAGTGGACTAAGGATATATGGTACCCCCTTCCAGGATGGGTTGGAGAAGCTTCTCCAAATGGCTTAGAGATTTTGATTTTCAATATTCCCCAGATTATATAGCAAGTAAAGACTTCATGATACTGTTCTACTTGGTCCAAAAATTACTCCTGGGGCTGGGGGCTGTGTCATAGGTGCAGGAAGATTCCATGACAAGGGCCTCCCTTGACAAACATTATCTACGATGGAGTACTGTAGTAGTTGTGGCCCTCAATTCAAGTTTTCAGAGGGCCATCATTCGGTCATCAACAGTCAGTGTAAATTTCTATTGAATATGTATCCCCTATCTCAATCACAATGTGACACAACCTGTAACAAGGGCCCATAATGACAGATATTAGTTTGGTAGGACTACTGTAGATTCCAGATTTGTCCACTGCACAATGTGCATCTGGTTTGTGAAAATTAGCTCTATGGGCTGAGTCATGGTTGATGCAGTAAGTCCCCATCCCAAGGGCCTCCAACCACAAATAGTAGTTAGGTTGGAGTAGGAATACTGTCCTGGTTTGTCCACTGCGCAATGTGCATAGGATTTGTAAAAAAATTAGCCCTATGGCTATTTATTTATTGACTCACTATTTTGGCTGTGCCTGTGACAGCTAGCTTGGCTTGTGCTATCAACATCTGAAAATCTGTCAACAAAACCCAAAATGCCAAAAAAGCCTGTTGTTAAGGGACGTGGAGGTGGTGTTGTCAGTGGTGTTCGAGATGGCACTCAGTCTGTGTCAGGTTAGAAGAAGCTTGATGCATCCACTATGTTCCTGGAAAAATTTCCCGGTCTGGAACGTAAACGTGTGTGGAAGCCAGAAGAGCAAGAGCAGATTCTGTCTTGGATAGCAGACAAGGACTTTACACATTTTTCAAGCAGCAACATATCTTCCACGACCACACAGTCAACTGTGGATACACAGAAGGCTGGCCCTTCTAATCCTGAAGCTGGTTCTCCTTCCTCCCGCCATTATCAGTCACAGGAGACATATGACCCAAGCTTGGCTACTCCGAGGATCTGTTTGGTACGTATCATTTGGTTGGCTCTGGCCTATCATTGTGCAGCATTGAAGAGGGACAAGAGGAGGTGGCGTGCGTTGATGCTCAAGAATTTGAGGATCTATGGCCAGAAGAAAGCCACTTGGAGAAACGTCATTTACTGTCTTCAGAGGTGGAGGCTGATGATGATGAGACAAAGTTGCCATCAGGTCAGCCTACAACTGGGAAGGAGGATGAGATAGAAGATGAGGTGGTCGATGATGAGTCCACTGATCTGACCTGGACCATTGGCATGCATAGCCATGACAGCAATACAGAGGAAGATGGATATGTAGCACCAATGCAGGCACCAAGGGTTCGTGGTTTACCCAGAGTGAGAACTGGGTCAACTGTTCCGAAGAGCACCCCCGCTGTGTGCCAAGTCAGGGCTAGGGGGTGTTCAGCTGTTGCGTGGAATTTTTTTTTCTGAAAGTCCTTCAGAGAAAAACATTGTTGTCTGTAGCATCTGCCATACCAAGTTGAGCAGAGGCCAGGGCAAAGGCAACCTGAGCACCACCAGTATGAGAAACCACATGGCAACCAAGCAGCCTAGTAGGTGGGCGGGACACCAGGGTACCAAATCTGCATCTACGGGTCAAACCAATAATAATAATAATAATAATAATAATAATAATACTCTTTATTTATATAGCGCCAACCTATTCCGCAGCGTTTT
This sequence comes from Phyllobates terribilis, assembly GCF_046119375.1. Taxonomy (NCBI): domain Eukaryota; kingdom Metazoa; phylum Chordata; class Amphibia; order Anura; family Dendrobatidae; genus Phyllobates; species Phyllobates terribilis. The sequence continues at coordinate 217,926 of NW_027364333.1, forward strand.
ACAATTCAGAGGTTCATATTCAACAGTCATAAGTAACATAGCTAAAGATAATACTATAATTAAAGCAAAAATAATGACGACCCTGCTCGTAAGAGCTTACAATCTACAATGAGGTGGGGGTGACACAAAGTACAGGGGCTTATTTACAATGATGGTCCAGCCATCTTGAGGGGATGAGGGATAAATAAAGGCTGCATGAGCTCATCACCAGCCAGTATCTGTAGTGCTTTTGGGTTCGGTGAAGACTTATGCCATGTTGCCTGGGCTATGTCCTTCAGAATCTGCTGTTCAAGAAGCAGGCGCTCATATCTCCTGCCCACAAGCTGCGGTTGCTCTCACACAACAAACATCAACCACATCCACTTCCTTGTGCAAGCAAAGCGTCCAATTGTCCGTGTCTGAGAGCTTGGAAAGCTACGTAAATACCCAGCCACGCACCCACAGGCACAAATACTAAACTCGCACATTGCCAAATTGCTAGCTGTGGAGATGTTGCCATTTAGGCTTGTGGGAACACAGTCTACCGTGATCTCTTGGCTGCGGCTGCCCCACAATACAGTGTTTCAAGCCGCCACTATTTTGCCCGGTGTGCCGTCCCTGCGTTACACAAGCACGTGTTAAACAATCTGAACCGTGCTCTCACCAAAGCCGTAACCCAGAAAGTCCACCTAACAACAGACACCTGAACAAATTGTTGTGTACAGGGACAATACATTTCTGTCATGACATACTGGGGTAACCTGGTGGAGAGTGGGACAAAGGCGCAAACTGGAACATCACACATCCCACCCACGCTAAGAATAGCGGGCCCAACTTCTGTCAGGGTTTCCACCTCTTCATATTCCACTTCCTCTCTCCCCTTCTCTTGCTCCTCATCCTCTGCTGAATTACCCTCCCCATCACTGCCAAGCTGGGACCTGTGCAGTAGTGCATCGGCAAAGTGGCAAGACGCTCTGCTGAAGCTGATCTGTTTAGGTCAGAAAGCACACACTGCAACAGAGCTGTGGCAAGCTTTAAAGCAACAGACCGATCAGTGGCTCTTCCCGCTGCACCTCCAACCCAGTCTGGTCGTCTGCGATAATGGGCCTAACCTGGTGGCGGCTTTAAAGATCGGCAAGCTGGTACACGTGCCATGCCTGGCTCACGTGCTGAACCTAGTTGTTCAGAAATTTCTGAAAACTTTCCGTGACTTGCCGTACCTACTTGAGAAGGTGCGCCATATTAGCACCCATTTTCGCCATTCCTTTACTGCTTTTGCTGCTTTTACAGCACTGCAAAAGCGCTTGAATTTGCCAAGTCACCGACTCATTTGCGACCTGCCCACACGGTGGAACAACTATCATATGTTGGCGAGGATTAGTGAACAGCAGAGGGCAGTAGCTGAATACCAGCTTCAGCATGCCGGTCAGACTGAGAGTCAGCCACCACACATAACAACTGTAGAGTGGGTGTGGATCACTGACATTTGTGAGGTTCTTGAGAACTTTGAGTACTGCACCAACCTTGTGAGCAGTGATCAGGCTATTATCAGCGTAACCATCCCGCTGCTGTGTCTCTTTAAACAATCACTGCATAATCTCAAAGAGGAAGCTTTGAGTGCCCAGCATGTTGGTATGGAGCCAGATTTCCCAATGGGTGATACTACCCAGCCCAGCCAATATTCTGAGGCAACATTGGGTGATGAGGAATAAGATGAGGAGGGAGAGGACTTGATTTTCTGTGCTACCGAGGGGACTCGTAATGCTACAGAGGGGACACCCAACCCAAACTTCATGTCTGTCCAGCCTGGATGGGCTGGAGAGGAGGAGGTGGAGGAGGAGGAGGCGAGTCAGCGTGAGGAGAGGATGGGTACTGTTTCTACTGTTGGGGACACAAAACATTTGCCTTTTTGCAGCTGGCCCACATGGCACCGTTCATGTATAAGTGTCTGTGGCAAGACCCTCGCTTGATACACATTTTATCCAACAGTAATAATAATAATATTTTGTATTTATATAGTGCAAACATATTCCGCAGCACTTTACAATAAAGCAGAGACATGTACATACAATAAATTCAATACAAGGTAAGACAGTTTAAACAGTTACATTAGGAGTGAGGTTCCTGCTCGCAAGCTTACATTCAACAAGGTAATGGATGGACACAATAGGTGAAAAGTGCTTGTTATTTCAGGTCAGGCAATTATAATAAGAAGGGATTTTCATATAAGACTGCATGAGCCGGTCATCAGCCAGTATGTTTAAGTGCAATAATCAAGTATCGAGTGTAGTTATCGTGTGCATGGAGGGTGTGGAGACAGATGAATAGTAGGGTGCAGATTAAGAATAATATTTAGAAGGAGGGAACAGGGGAAAGTTAGTTTGCTGAGTAGTTGAGGTGATAGGCTTGTTTAAAGAGATGGGTTTTTAAAGCGCGCTTGAAGACGTGGTGGCTAGGCATCAGTCGGATCGTCTGGGGTAGAGCATTCCAGAGAACTGGTGCACCACGAGAGAAGTCTTGAAGACGAAGGAGCGAGGTTCGGATTATGGGGGATGTTAGTCTTAGGTCATTTGTAGAACGGAGGGCACGTGTACTGTAGGGCGATAGAGATGAGAAAGGAGATATAAGGCGGTGCAGAACTGTGGAGAGCTTTGTGGGTGAGAGTGATGAGTTTATATTGGATCCTGTAGCAAATGGGCAACCAGTGTAATGACTGGCACAAGATGGAGGCATCGGTGAAGCGGCTGGACAGAAATATGACCCTGGCTGCCGCATTCAGGACGGATTGAAGTGAAGAAAGTTTGGTAAGAGGGAGACCGATCAGAAGAGAGTTGCAGTAGTCCAGACGAGAGTGAATAAGACTGACAGTAAGAATTTTAGCAGTTTCAAAGGTGAGAAAAGGTCGGATTCTGGAGATATTTTTAAGGTGCAGGTGACAAGAGCGACCTATACTGGTTGGCCACTTTCTCGATCCATGGTACAAGGAGAAATTTCCTTCTCTCCTTGTGGAGTCAACAAAGAGTTTTACAATTGAATTGTTCAAGAGGGCCGTTGTAGATCAGTTGCTGAAAACATCACCCTCAGATAATGCTGGTGGCAGAGGTACCGGCTCTTTTCAACACCAAGGGATAATGAGAAGAGAAAAGAACACCAGCTCCAACAGAGGTGGGGGGGGGGGAATGTGCACAAATTGGGCAATTTTCAATAAACCAGCACAACAGTAAAGGCTATCTGTGCCTGTAACAATGCCAAGGAGGGATAAGTTGCAGAACATGGTCAAGGGGTACTTAAGTGACCATACGTGCGTCCTTTCTGACGCTTCAGTTCCCTTTAATTATTGGGTGTCTAAGCTGAACACTTGGCCCGACCTCTCCTTATATGCCTTGGAGGTGCTGGCCTGCCCGGCTGCTAGTGTGGTGTCAGAGCGTGTCTTCAGTTCCGCTGGGGCAATCATCACTGATAGGCGCACACACCTCTCCATGTAAAATGCAGACAGACTTACTCTGATTAAATTCAACAAGGACTGGATATCTCCATAGTTTGTAATCCCTCCAGATGATAGCAAGCCAACCTAAATTCACCAAAAATGCAGATTCATGCTACTGCTGTTAACATCACCCCCTTCCCATAAGAACCCTTTTCCTTCCTTCGTCAACCATGACTCAGCTTATAGGGCTAATTTTTACAAACCCTATGCAAATTGTGCAGTGGACAAACCAGGACAGTATTCCTACTCCAGCCTAACTACTATTTGTGATTGGTGGCCCTTGGGATGGTGGCTTCCAAAACAGTGGTTAAAATGGCCTGGTGCGTGCTTTGTAGCAGACAGTAGGAAATGTTTGGACCACTGCTTTGTGCAGGGCACTCAATGATTTTTTAAGTGGACTAATATGGACAGAAGGCAGGTTGACACCCCAAAATAGTGGTTAAAATGGCCTGGTGCGTGCTTTGTAGCAGGCAGTAGGAAATGTTTGGACCACTGCTTTGTGCAGGGCACTCAATGATTTTTTAAGTGGACTAATATGGACAGAAGGCAGGTTGACACCCCAAAATAGTGGTTAAAATGGGCTGGTGAGTGCTTTGTAGCAGGCAGTAGGAAATGTGGGGACTACTGCTTTGTGTAGGGCACAAAACACCTTTTTAAGAGGACTAATGTGGACAGCATAAGCCAGGCTCTAACCCCTAAAACAGCAGGAAAATAGACCGGTGCTAAAAAAAGAAAGGCAGCACAAAATACTACTTCTTTGTGTGCTGGAAAAATATTGCTTTGCATCTGACAAGAGCTGTTTTAAGATGGACACTGGAAGAACACTTTAACCTCTCCCTACCTAATACACAATCTTTCCCTCCCTGTACTCTGACTTTGTTGTGAGCCTTCAGCTCTTTTGGTGGAATTATGGAGCTAGTGAGCGGCTCCTTTAAACACAGAACTAGTATACCCTGCAGGTAGCCCGTAAAATGGCTTTTGTTTTAGCAAGAGGCCTAAACACTCTCCCTAGCAGCTCAGCGATCTCTCCCTAGGCTATTACAACGCAGGCTCCAGATGCAATGTGCATAAAATGGCAGCGGCAGGGCTTAAATAGACCCTATGACGCTGGGCACCAGCCAATCACAGTAATGCCAAAACCAAGATGTCTGCGGCATTACTGTGATTGGTTAAGAAGCCCAGCATGTCTAGTGGCGGCAAAGAAGGCACCAAAACTGCAGGGCGGGACAACCGAATATAGCGAGGCAAGTACACAAATACTCGCAGAATAGCGAGTAACCCGAATACCGTACTATCCGTGTGAATAGCGAATAGTAACGAATACACTCGCTCATCACTAGTGAACACTCAAGCTGTCAAAACTGTGCACAGAATGTGAAAGTCTGTCCCACAGCGTATTGATGGAGCACAGGATCCATAAACAGCCTCCATTTAGGACTCCTCCAGGGAAGTTCTATAAGCTGACAATTCTGTATTTTAAGCTTCTATCAACACCGTGGAAACCTACAAAGAATAAATAGACAATCAAAAGATAACTGCAAATTCAATTTTCTTAAAGTAGATTCAACAAAATTCCTATAAAATAAGTGTGTAGTCCTTGAGAAGGCTATGGCGAAACATCCATTGAAGTCCTGGGGGATTCACTCTTCTGGTCAGTCTCTCTTCATGCACATGTTATCTTTACATTGGACATTTGTACTGAGTCAATGTTATGCTATTTTATTACGCCATATTATTTACATATGGTTTTATATCTATTGTGAGGCAGTGACTGGAATCGTATATGAGGGACGTTATATATCCCCCAGAATGTGTACAGAGACCTATTAAACCCATTGGAGTGCATTGCAGTCACAAACTCTCCTGCGGCTGCAATGCAGGAATGAAGGTGAGCAATGACCTGGTCAGGCTACCTGGCTAAGGCAGATTAAGTAAAACCCAGCAGGGCCTTCATTTCTTGAAGGAGGCTACAGGAGGCAGTGGGGCGGCCTCCTCCTTCAACCTGGGTTTTCCAGTGGCTCTTGCCACAGGTCCTTTAACCTCTTTACAACCCAAGGTGGTTTGCACGTTAATGACCAGGCAATTTTTACAATTTTGACCACTGTCACTTTATGAGGTAATTACTCTGGAACGCTTCAACGGATCCCCCTGATTCTGAGATTGTTTTTTCGTGACATATTGTGCTTCATGATTGTGGTAAAATTTCTTCGATATCACTTGCGTTTATTTGTGAAAAAAACAGAAATTTGGCGAAAATTTTGAAAATTTTGCAATTTTCAAAATTTTAATTTTTATGCCCTTAAATCAGAGAGATATGTCACACAAAATAGTTAATCAATAACATTTCCCACATGTCTACTTTACATCAGCACAATTTTGGAACCAAAATTTTTTTTTATTGGGGAGCTATAAGGGTTAAAAGTTGACCAGCGATTTCTCATTTTTCCAACAAAATTTACAAAACCATTTTTTTAGGGACCACATCATATTTAAAGTCACTTTGAGGGGACTTTATGACAGAAAATATCCAAAAGTGACACCATTCTAAAAACTGCACCCCTCAAGGTGCTCAAAACCACATTCAAGAACTTTATTAACCCTTCAGGTGCTTCACAGGAATTTTTGGAATGTGAAAGAAAAAAATTAACATTTAACTTTTTTCACAAAAATGTTACTTTAGACCCATTTTTTTTATTTTTGCAGGGGTGACAGGAAAAAGTGGACCCCAAAATTTGTTGTGCAATTTCTCCTGAGTAAGCAGATACCCCATATGTGGGGGAAAACCACTGTTTGGGCGCACGGCAGGGTTCAGAAGGGAAGGAGCGCCATTTGACTTTTTGAATGTAAAATTAGCTTGAATATTAGCGGACGCCATGTTGCGTTTCGAGAGCCCTTGATGTGCTTAAACAGTGGAAACCCCCCACAAGTGACACGATTTTGGAAACTAGACCCCTCAGGGAACTTATCTAGATGTGTGGTGAGCACCTTGAACCCCCAGGTGCTTCACAGAAGTTTATAACATTGAGCCGTAAAAATACAATTTTCACATTTTTCCCACAAAAATGTTTTTCAGCCCCCACTTTTGCATTTTCATAAGGGTAACAGAAGAAATTGCACCATGCAGTTTGTTGTGCAATTTCTCCTGAGTAAGCAGATACCCCATATGTGGGGGAAAACCACTGTTTGGGCGCACGGCAGGGTTCGGAAGGGAAGGAGCGCCATTTGACTTTTTGATTGTAAAATTTTCTTGAATAATTAGCGGATGTGCCCCTGATGTGCCTAAACAGTGGAAACCCCCCACAAGTGACACCATTTTGGAAACTAGACCGCTCAGGGAACTTATCTAGATGTGTGGTGAGCACCTTGAACCCCAAGGTGCTTCACAGAAGTTTATAACATTGAGCCGTAAAAATAACATTTTCACATTTTTCCCACAAAAATGTTTTTCAGCCCCCACTTTTGCATTTTCATAAGGGTAACAGAAGAAATTGCACCATGCAGTTTGTTGTGCAATTTCTCCTGAGTAAGCAGATACCCTATATGTGGGGGAAAACCACTGTTTGGGCGCACGGCAGGGCTCGGAACGGAAGGAGCGCAATTTGACTTTTCGAAAGTAAAATTTGCTTGAATAATTAGCGGACGTATGTTGCATTTGGGGAGCCCCTGATGTGCCTAAACAGTGAAAATCCCCCACAAGTGACACCATTTTGGAAACTAGACCCCCTCAGGGAACTTATCTAGATGTGTGGTGAGCACCTTGAACCCCCAAGTCCTTTACAGAAGTTTATGACATGGAGCCGTGAAAATAAAAAAATCAAACTTTTTCCACAAAAATGATGTTTTAGCCCCAATTTTTTTATTTTCACAAGGGTAAGAGTAGAAAGTGGACCACAAAAACTTTTGTGCAATTTCTCCTGAGTACGCCAATACCCCATATGTGGGGAAAATACAGTGTTTGGGCGCACGGCAGAGTTCAGAAGGGAAGGAGCACTGTGTGACTTTTTGAATGCAAAATCGGCTGGAATCGAGAGTGGACGCCATGTTGCGTTTGGAGAGCCCCTGATGTGCCTAAATAGTTGAAACCCCCCACAAGTGACCCCATTTTGGAAACTACACCCCTAAAGGATTTTATCAAGGGGTATAGTGAACATTTTGAACCCAGAGGTACGACACAGAATTTGATGACATTAGGTCATCATATTGAATAAGTTGTCATTAGTCTTGAGCGCAAGTGCTCGCTACTTGAGTTTGCATCGGGTACTCAGGTATGCACCATGTATCACGGGTGCTCAAGTGAAATGCTCGAGTCCCCGCCCGCATGTTTCACGGTTATTAGACACCCCCAAAAAAACATGCGGAGATCGCTCGTGCATGGCAGGCAATCCCCGCAAGGTTTTTTTGGCCGCGAAGCATATGGAGCGGAGACTCAAGCACCCGCGATACTCAGTGCATACCCGAGCACCCGATGCAAACTCAAGTAGCGAGCACTTGCGTTCAACACTAGTTGCCATATCGTCATCTTTTTTTTTTTTTTACTTTTGAAAAAAAAAAAAACCCTAACCCCAACCCTAACATTAGCACAACCCTAACCCCAACCCCAGCCCTAGCGTTTATTTTTTATGGTATAGTGCGGTATAAGTGATTAGACGACCTTATTCTTCGGGTCGGTGCGACTACAGAGATACCAGAATCATATCGGGTTTTTATGATTGACAGCTGTCACACACTAAAAGACACATATTTTGTAAAATCTAGTTTTTGCATCGCCATATTTTGAGAGCTATAATTTTTCCATATTTTGGCCTACAGAGTCATGTGATGGCTTGTTTTTTGTGGGACCAGTTGACGTTTTTATTGGTGCCATTTTCAGGCACGTGACATTTTTTGATTGCTTTCTATTCCAGCTTATGGGAGACAGAATAAACAAAAATCAACAATTCAGGAATTGTTTTTTTTTTAAATTTTTTTATTCTACTCCGTGTGTGGTAAAATTGATAAGGTAGCTTTATTCTTTGGGTCAGTACGTTTACAGCGGTACCACATTTATATTGTTTTTCTATGTTTTAGCGCTTTTACACAGTAAAAGCTATTTTATAGAAAAAATAATTTTTTTGCATTGCTTTATTCTGAGAGCTATAACTTTTTGATTTTTCGGACGATGGAGCTGTATGGTGGCTTGTTTCTTGCGGGACAAGATGACGTTTTTAGCGGTACCATTTTTATTTATATTCGTTTTTTTGATCACGTGTTATTCCATTTTTTGTTTGACGGTATGATGATAAAGCATTGTTTTTTGCTTCGTTTTTTTTTTTTACCTGAAGGGGTTAACTAGTGGGACAGTTTTATAGGTCAGGACGCAGCGATACCAAATATGTGTACTTTTATTGTTTTTTTTTTTTTCATAATAATATTTATTGATGGGTACATTATATTTTTATTTTTAGTGGATTATTTTTTTTATTTTATTTTTAATATTTTTACAAAATTTTTTTATTTTTATTTTTTCACTTTCTGAGAGTTTTTTTTACTTGTTTACTTTGTCCCACTATGGGACTTTCACTTTTTTATTCTGATCGCCTGCATAGCATAGTGATGGAGCACCATCCCTGTGCTATGCTGGCAGTCAGCGCTGCACAGTGAGAAGATTGTTTGGTCATGCACTGCGCATAACCAAAAAATCTTCCTGCTGTCTGGTGACCCGGATGTTGTCATGACGACATCAGGTCGTCATGGCAACACCCGGGAAGCCGCGGCAGACAGCGCTGGAGGCGGAAGAGGAGGTGAGTATACCGATCACCTCCCCTTAGCCACCGCAATGCTGCGATCGACTTTGATTGCAGCATTGCGGGGGTTAATGTGCCGGGAGCGGTGCGGGACCGCTCCCTGCACATAGTACCGGGTGTCAGCTGTGACAATCAGCTGACACCCGGCGGCGATCGCGCCCGCACAGCCTGTGTGCGCGCGCGATCGCGATGATGTACTAATACGGGTCAGGCTCTTAAGTCCCAGGGCACAGACACGTATTAGTACTTCATGGGCTTTAAAGGGGTTAAAAACCCTGCACTAAGGATTAGTGTTGTTCTATGTTGGAACCTGCTAGGAGCATAGCAGGAAAGCTCAGCAGGATTGAATGTGGCTGAACCCATGCCTGGGAAGGCTCTGCACCTGTCAGGCTCTGAGCGGCCCGGCGCGGCACCATTGTTTAAGGACTCATGTTAACCCGGCTGCGAGCCAGAGGACTTTTCTGTTTACCCGTGAGTATCTGAATAAAGCTGCTTATGTTGGACTTGCTTGGGTCACTGCCTCAGTTACTGCACGGTGTGAACACCGCCGCCTTACACTATATACCACTATTTTACCTGCATAAATACTATGTGTCTAATTCACCGCCACTTTACTTATTATAGAGATGAATACTGATCATTAAATTATACCCATATGTGATATGCTTTCCATAAAATTTCTATTGTGTGACGCTCTCCATGTATTTTAACGGAATTTTGTTTCATTCTCAATATTAATACTTTAATAAAGTTTAATTTGTAGTTATCTTTTGAGTGGTGGCCATTTATTCCTGACATAAAAAAACGGTATTAACCTGCAGATCTGGGGTTAATCTGCAAGTTAATAGAGTTCTGAACCTGCCCGGCGCCGGCACTTAGAGCCCTGCTGCCAGGAGGAAATTAACTTTATTCCTTCCAGTTGTGTTTGGGTTTTAGTCACAGGGGTGAAAACTGATCCTAATGCAGAGCCTGCTGTCAGTTAGTGCCGGGGGTGTGATTACAGTCGCTGGTCTCTATACACAGAACTGTGGCTGAATCTGCACCAGCGCCACCTCCGTGACTGAAACCCAAATGGTAGCGGGAGGAATAAAGCAGGGTTATAAGTGTCGGTGTTGGGCATATTAAAAATGCTATTAACCTGCAGATTAACCCCAGGTTAGTAGTGTTTTTTCATGCGACAGATTCCCTTTAAAGGGAATCGGTTAGTAGGATCCACCCTCCTAAGCCACCTATATGGGCATGCAGGTTTAAGGAAGCTGAATAAAATAATACCTTGATATCTGCGATCTGATGTCTTATTCCAGAGAAATGCACATTTTTCTGACCTTTTCCAGGCTATAGGGAGGATGTTGCCGGGAAGATAACTCTGCCTCAAGAGCTTATTTTAACTAAAAGGGGGAGTTACCAGTGTGAGACAAGTACCTGACACAGAACAGGAGAAATTAACTTTGTCTTCTTACAAACACATTTTTTGCAGCTCTCTGAGCTCTGCTGTATTGCAACAACATTGCAAGAGAGGAACCTGCAGATGTGTGAGGTATAATTGTGGTGCCCCTGAGGGTTCAGTCGCCACAGGGGTACTGCACCTCAGAACGAGGTGTGGTATCTCCTCTCCCAGGTAAGGATGGAGCACTACACAAGACCCCAACCACACACTCAACACTACACCACTCAAGTTCTGAAGGGGGCCTAAAGCACCATAGTGCTGCCCCGGGCCTGAATGGAGGAGTTGGGGGGAACCAAAGTAAGGGGGAACCACATAGTGAGCGAGGATGGAGAAAGCATTTACCTAAGCACTTTATTAGAATTCTATATAACTGGAGGCCATTTTAATAACAAGGTCTTTGGTCGTGGTTCTTTGGGACGGCAAGTCAGCACAAGGCTGCAGCCGGCTGAGGGTCCACGGTCCCCGGTCTCAGGCCTCGAGACGGGGGGTCGGGGCAGAGTTATAACCGACACTGTCCCTGGTCAGGGTCCAAGCAAGAAAGCCCAGGAGGGGAGCAGAGGAGATAGGCTCCACAGGCGAAAGGATCTCAGGGGGTGTGGACGGAGCGGAGTCGCCACCTGCATACCTTATTCTGGCCCAGCCAGAGAGACCCTGCCGCAAGAGAGGGTACCGGTCCCGATTATCTGACTTTGCACTTCACGTTTCTGTCGGAAAAGTCCGGAGGCTTATGTGGATCCCAGGGGGATACGGACAGATCGGAGTCGCCACCTGTATGCCCTAATCTGAGATTATCCAGAGGGACCCGGCCTTACGCCACATTCTCACCACAAGTCACCAAAAAGGGCACCCAGTCGGTCTGTGGACTACACGTTACCCACAAGGGACATCGCAGTACCTGTACGGGACTAAGTGGGGGACACAAGGCGGGAGAAGTTGAACAAGAGAGGAACACACTAGAGCGGGGGTCCTGTCAAGTGCTCCTGAACTATCCGGGGAGTGCTGAACCCCACCCTGGCGGCCGCAGCTCATCGTGTGACAGCATAGAGAAGATCTGAGCTGAGTAAACACCAAAGTGATTTGGACCCGCGAATGCTCTACTCTACACCCTCTCTACACTGCCCTGAGGCCCCGCTCCACCTGTGGTGAGTCGTACCAACTAAGCTGCCTAAACACCGGCCTCAGAGAACTGCTGCATCGCTGGTGGTCCTCACCAGACACCACAGGTGGCGTCACGAACATTCCCTATCCCATATAACTTCCCCCCTTTCTTTTAAGAGTGACCCCAGGGTACAGGCCCGGGAGCCGGCCACCGCGACATCCCCTAAGATCAGGCAACAACTAGGCCCGGGCGCTGAGTCGTCCCCAATCCCCCTGGGCGCGTCATAATCACACACAGTTCTGCAGTGAGATCAGAGAGCGGCCTTTACACATCACACTGGTAACTCTCCCTTCATGGAAAATAAGCTCTGGAGGCAGATTCTCATGCAGATCAGTGTCCACCCCATAACCTGGAAAGCTCACTTACATAAAAAAACATAGATTTCTCTGGAAGAAGACATTGGATCCCAGATATCAACGTATCATTTTATTCAGCTTCCTATGACCTACATGCACATATAGATGGCTTAGGGGGGACGATCCTACTGACAGATTCCCTTTAATACCCACTTAATTTTTGTATTTAGGATTTAACTCTTTTGTAGGTGTTTATAACTTTTTTTCCTATCAGCACAGTGTAAACAGTATAGTATATGTAAATGTAAATGTCTTCTCATGCTCTCTTATTTTTCATTCTAATAGAGGACAGCAGTGTCCGGCCAACCTGCTCTAGAAGTGCAATCTCACATAACATCAGAAAGAGATTATTATTCCATCATGTGCTCGGGCAGGGGAGCTTTGGAAAAGTTGTGCTGGCGGAGGACACTTCTAACCATCAGAAGTATGCTGTTAAGATCATCAGCAAGAGATCCCTGCTCGCTTCTGGCAATGAGGAATATGTGATGGTGGAGCGCCGAGTTTTACAGCTGGCATCTGGGAGCCCCTTCCTTGTCCGCGCAGACTTTGCATTCCAGACCAAGGTACAGTAGTGACTTATTGCTCCTTATTAAATGTCCCCCTATGTAACACAAACTTTCCCATTGTATATAAAATAATCACAAATGTATTTTATATAACAAAGTGTTCTTTAAGGTTACCATCAATAAAAAAAAAGCTTAATATTTGGGGAACGACAACCCATACTTGCGAGGATCATGAGAAAATTTCTAAAGATGTAGAGAAGCCACTGATCTCTTCTTTGTAGTAACTGTGTACATGTCACAATGGTTTGGCAACTATGGCTTTTTGATTCATCAAAGCTATAATGTCAAAATGATGGCATAAAAAGCTTTGAAAAGTCTCAAAATCTTTGTGCAACGCAAGGCTGCGCAAAAATGTTGCATCTTTTGGCATTTTCAAGCCATTTTCGCCAAAATCCAACAAGGTTGGTGGAGCTGGTGCATGATAGGATGTGGTGACGTCAAATTCTTGAAGCGCAGCTGCGACCTTTACGCCACAAATTTTACTCCAGTTACCTACAGGTGTAGCATTTGTGGCTAGGTGCGCACGAAGACAGACGCCACTAGGCGCCTGGCCTAATTCTTTAGGAGACGTGTCTCTTAACAAATCAGCACTCCATTCCACCTGCTCATCAAGAACGGTGTGAAAAATGCCAGTCCTGATGAATCAACGCAAAAGTCTTCTCTCTCTTTTATTTCTTCTATAGATGCTTGCGCTACTTGGGCTGGAATACATGAGCTGCGGGGACTTCTTCGACTTTCTAGAGATGAAGGGGCGGCTTGACATCCCCAGCGCAAGGTATAGTTTTAAGTTTTATCTTAGGTAAAGTAAATTGCAAATAATAGCCTACATTTCTCAAAGCTCCATCATGAGGATACAATACTTCTAATGTTTTCCTATAATACTAATGCCTTTTTTTTCCATAACGATACAACACATTCTTATTTTTAATTCTTTCCTAACCACCCACTGTCTTTTGATGGTTGGTCGTGCAGGTCCTAAGTCAGCAGTGACCTTCTCTGCAGTTGTTGCTTTAGCGCCCATGTTTCTGAAAGCCAGGAGGTACCGGTCAAGTCTCTGGCTGTTCACATCAAGCAGGGACCTTAAAGAGATAACAGTCTACTGACTCATGTGAATTTCTAAAAATTCCCTGTCATATTCTGACATTCTTTCATCTTCTTTTCCGATAGATTCTATGCCGCTGAGCTCGTGTGTGGCATCCAGTTTCTCCATTCGAAGGGCATTATCCACAGAGATCTCAAGCCCGAGAACATCCTGGTGGCTGACACGGGCCATATTAAAATCACGGATTTCGGTCTCGCACTTGAGAACATGCTTGGAGACCGCACAGCCACCAAATATGTTGGAACTAGGGAATTTATGGCTCCTGAGGTGAGAAGAAGAGAACTCTCTTGCTGACTGATGTATTAATGATTTAATTTGTATCTGTATCTCTATTAATGGAGTCATCCAACTTGTAGAAAAATTATAGAAATGGCTGCCGAAATTGTAAAATAGCAAAATCATCACACACCCTCTTCCCAATCGATCCAACGGTAACATTATTGCAGCGCCCCCAGACTTTGCGGCATGTGACCACTCCAGTCAGTCTGTGGTCCTGGCGGTTATACGCCAAATTACTGGTATCATGGCGTACATCACAGATCAGTGATGCTTTTTATATGGCACATGACCACTGCACCCACTGACTGGCTGCAGTGGTCAAATGCCACCTCCATTTAAATGAAGACTGGGAGCACTGCAGTGGGAGAAGTGAGTAGTGATGATTTTGTTATTTTACAGTGTTGCTAGTTAATTTTACTAAATTTCTACAAGTTGGAAAACCCCTTTAAATATTCTTATGGAAAACCTAAGGGCTGGTTCAAAATATTTTGTTTGACTCTTTTTAATGTATGGGCCAGTAAAACCTATCAATTACGTTAAATGGAAGCTTTGATGGATACCTGACAGTGGCATCCATCACCCATGGACCATAAAGGTATTCGCTTAACAGATACAAGTGCTTCTCACTAAATTAGAATATCATCAAAAAGTTAATTTATTTCAGTTCTTCAATACAAAAAGTGAAACTCATATATTATAGCGGGGCTCCTTTTGCATCAATTACTGCATCAATGCGGCATGGCATGGAGGCGGTCAGCCTGTGGCACTGCTGAAGTGTTATGGAAGCCCAGGTGGTTTTGATAGCAGCCTTCAGCTCGTCTACATTGTTGGGTCTGGTGTCTCTCATCTTCCTCTTGACAATACCCCATAGATTCTCTTAAGGTCAGGTGAGTTTGCCGGCCAATCAAGCACAGTGATACTGTTGTTTTTAAACCAGGTATTGGTACTTTTGGCCGTGTGGACAGGTGCCAAGTCCTGCTGGAGAATGAAATTTCCATCTCCAAAAAGCTTGTTGGCAGAGGGAAGCATGAAGTGCTCTAAAATTTCCTGTTAAACGGCTGCGCTGACTTTGGTCTTGATAAAACACAGTGGACCTACACCAGCAGATGACATGGCTGCCCAAACCATCACTGATTGTGGAAACTTCACACTAGACCTCCAGCAGCTTGGATTGTGGCCTCTCCACTCTTCCTCCAGACTCTGGGTCCTTGATTTCCAAATGAAATGCAAAATTTACTTTCATCTGAAAACAACACATTGGACCACTGAGCAACAGTCCAGGTCTTTTTCTCCTTGGCCCAGGTAAGACGCTTCTGGCATTGTTTATTGGTCATGAGCGGCTTGACACAAGGAATGCGACACTTGTAGCCCATGTCCTTGATACGTCTGTGTGTGGTGGCTCTTGTAACAATGACACCAGCAGCAGTCCACTCCTTGTGAATCTCCCCCAAATTTTCTAATGGCCTTTTCTTAACAATCCTTTCAAAGCTGCGGTTATCCTGGTTGCTTGTGCACCTTTTTCTACCACATTTTTTCCTTCTACTCAACTTTCCATTAATAGACACAGCACCCTGTGAACAACCAGCTTCGTTAGCAATGACCTTTTGTGGCTTACCCTCATTATGGAGTGTGTCAATGACTGCCTTCTGGACATCTGTCAAGTCAGCAGTCTTCCCCATGATTGTGGAGCCTACTGAAACAGACTAAGGGACCTTTTTAAACGCTTAGGAAGCCTTTGCAGGTGTTTTTTGTTAAGTATTCTTTACTGAGATAATGACTTTTGTGTTTTCATTGGCTGTAAGCCATAATCATCAACATTAACAGAAATAAACACTTGAAATAGATCACTCTGTTTGTAATGACTCTATATAATATATGAGTTTCACGTTTTGTATTGAAGAACTGAAATAAATTAACTTTTTGATGATATTCGAATTTAGCGCGAAGCACTTGTATATCAGTATAACCTATTGAAAAGTTCAGGATGTATCCCTGTAACAAATGCGTGTGATGGATGGCAAACAGTGGTATCCATAACTCACAGACCTACATGTTAAAAAAGTGTAAATTTAAAATATATGTTTATACTGTATTAAATGATGGAATAGTGTGTTCTACTAGCTATCCCATACTTTTTTTTCAGAATAGTAACATATACTGGACAAATAGACGGCAAAAAGACGTATTTAGAGAGGTTTGAAAAATTGGCTGAAAAAGCACTCATGAAAATATTATTATTATTTATTTATAGCGCCATTGATACTGTACATAAGGATGTACATGGTGCTGTACATAAGGAGGGGTTACATACCAAATACAGATATCACTTACAGTAAACAAACTAACAATGATAGACTGGTACAGAGGGAAGAGGACCCTGCCCTTGCGGGCTTACATTCTACAGGAATGGGGAAGAAGACAGTAGGTTGGGTTGTTGCGGTGGCTCCAGTGTTGTTGAGGTGGCAGCAGGCAAGGTCATGGCAGGCTGTAAGCTTGTTTGAAGAGATGGGTTTTCAGGTTCCGTCTGAAGGATCCAAGTGTGGAGGATAATCAGATGTGTTGAAGCACAGAATTCCATAGGATGGGGGATATTCGGGAGAAATCTTGGAGGCCATTGGGCGAGGAGCGAATAAGTGTGGAGGAGAGAAGGAGTTCTTGGGAGGACCGGAGATTACCGGGGTGAGGAAGTAGTGTGGGAGTGGGAGACGCTGAATGTGCGGTTAGAAAGGTATGAGGACATCCAGGATGGGGCAAGATTTTTGACGCCAAAGCAAGAGAGGATCTGTAGTAGGAGTCAGTGGTCAACTGTGTTTAAAGCAGAGGACAGGTCAAGAAGAAGGAGTACAGAGAATTGTCTGTTAGCTTTGGCTGTAAGTAAGTCATTGGTGATTTTGGTAAGGGCAGTTTCAGTGGAATGATGGGGGCGGAAGCCGGATTGTCGGTTGTCGAAGAGAGAGTTAGATGAGAAGTAAGAGGAAAGTTCAGTGTGAACATGTTGCTCAAGGAGTTTGGAGGCAAATGGGAGCAGCGATATGGGGCGGTAGCTGGACAAGGCGGTTGGCTCGAGGGATGGCTTTTTGAGGATGGGCGTGATTGTGGCATGTTTGAAGGCAGCAGGGAAGGTGCCAGAAGTTAGTGATAGGTTGAAGAGATGAGTAAGGGATGGGATGAATGGTGGGGTGAGGTTGGGGAGGAGGTGGGATGGGATGGGGTCGAGTGCACAAGTGGTGAGGTGTGATTTGGAGAGGAGACGAGTAAGGTCTCCTTCCGTGATGTTGTGAAGGTAGGTTATGGGGGAAGGGCAATGGTCTGGAAAACAAAGGGGTTGTGGTGGTTGGGCAGTATAGACTTGCCTTGTTTGGTCAATCTTGTTTTTGAAGTGTGTGGCAAACTCCTCAACAGAGATGACGGTGGTCGGAGGGGGCAGTGGGGGGTGGAGGAGAGATTTAAAAGTGTTGAATAGCTGTTTGGGGTTGTAGGATAAGCAAGATATGAGGGTTGTGAAGTAGGCATGTTTAGCAGAGGTGAGGGCTGATTTGAATGCAAGTGTTGCTTGTTTGAATGTAGTCATCTTGAGAATGTGTTTTCTGCAACCCTGGATGCTTGTCGAAGCTGTTTAGTGAGGTTGTTGTGCCAGGGTTGCCTATTGACTCGTCGTGCTCTGCCATGCATAAGAGGGGCGACCGAGTCAATAGCTGATGCAAGAGTGGCATTGTAGAAAGCAGTGGCGCTGTCTGTGTCGTGGAGTGAAGATATGGATGTCAGTGGTAGAATAGAGTCAGAGAGTGTGTGAGTGTCTAGATGTGCAAGGTCTCTGCGGGGGTGTGCTAGTTGCTGGACATGGGTGACAGGTGAGGAGGACAGGGATGACAACATGAGTAGATGGTGGTCAGATAGGGGTAGTGGGGAGGTTGTAAGGATATATAGGGAGCAGAGTCGGGTGAAGATGAGGTCTAGTGTGTGTCCGTCTGTGTGGGTGGCTGAGGAGGACCACTGAGTAATTCCAAAGGATGAAGTAAGCCACAGGAGTTTGGATGCTGCTGGCTGGTGAGTGTCAGTGGGGATGTTGAAATCGTCCATGATGATTGTGGGAATGTCAGCAGAGATAAAGTAAAGAAGCTAGGTGGAGAATTGGTCAATAAAGGCAGTGACCGGGCCTGGAGGTCGGTATATGACAGCCACTTGGAGGTTGGAGGGAGAGTAAATGCGGACAGAGTGGACTTCAAAAGAAGGTAGAATAAGAGAGGGTAGAGGTGGGATAGGGCTAAAGGTGCAGTTGGTAGAATGGAGTAGACCCACTCCTCCACCATGTCTGTTACCAGGGCGAGGAGTGTGGGTGAAGTGGAGGCCACCGTAACACAGCGCAGCAGGGGAGGCAGTGTCAGAGGGTGTCAATCATGTCTCTGTGATGCCCAGGAAGGAGAGATTGTGATAGGTAAAGAGGTCATGGACAAAATGGAGCTTGTTGCAGACAGAGCAGGCATTCCAGAGTGCTCCAGAGAGAGGGAGCAGGGGGATGGGCGTCAGGGGCATGGAAATGACGAAGAAGGGTAAAAAAAAAAGATGCTTCAGGATTAAAATAACTCACACTTTTCCTGAAGCGTCTTCCTCTTGAAAAACTCGGTGGACTTGCCCCTCCTTCCCAAAAAATACATCATGTGCATTACCCTAGAGTACACTAAACTTTGTCCGACAGCCTAAAATGCAAGGTTAAAAAATAATGCACTAAACTACAATGAAGTAGTCGGCAGTCGGCACATCTCTTCCAGGAAACTTAAAAGCCTCTTTTAGCAAACATCAATGACGCTTCTTACTTCAACTGACTCTGTGTCATTTTACCACAGAAGTACACAAACGTGATACAAATCCTGATACATTCATGTGCTGACATGTCACCTATGTAGTAACTGTTCTCTCCTCTGTGACAGATGCTGGCTAGGGAGGAGTATGGCGCCGGAGTGGACTGGTACGCGCTTGGCCTCATCATAAATGAGATGGTTACCGGTGAGTGCACTTACCATCCTGCACTATTTGATACATCTTCCTCCGGCGCTGAAGACATCATTAGAGAGGTGAGAACGATACGGATATTGGATTTACTACTTAGTAATGTACTGCCATGGTAAATGTACTGAAGCCGCACAGAATAGGCCAATGTACTCTTAATTTTTCCCTTTCTAACCAGCAATGAATACATTTGAGGATCTACATGAGTACTTGTTTTGCTGGGTAGAAGTGTTTAGTCACTGAGCCTTGCTGTCATGGATCTATTAGCAGTCTACAGTCAGTTGGACCTAAGGGCTCTTTCACACGTCCTGATATTTCTGGTCCCGGAGATATGCGTGTCCTTGTGCACCTGTGTGGCACACGTGTGACGCTCATGTGCCACCCGTGTGGCGCATCAGTAGCACACGCACCGGAATTTGGGAATCAGCGGTACAGTTAGCACTGTTTCCAAGCACCGGGCGCTGAACACTGCCCTCATCATAGTCCCCTGCTGACGCTGCGATCGGCACCAGCAGGACATAATGATGAGAGTAGTAGCAGAGGAGCAGGGGAGAATGACTCCTGCAGCGAGCAGGCCCCAGAGCTGCGCTGAGCTCAGTGACTGACAGGACACCGCTCACTGAGCACAGCTCCTCTGCTGAGCGGTCGTGTGGATTACAGTGGGGGACACTTAGGACAGGTGAGTATAAGGATTTTTTAAATTTTATTCTTATTTTTACAGGTGGAGACACCGGGAGCAGAATTCTACTCTCATCACTATCCCCTGCTGGTGCTGATCGCTGCGCCGGCAGGGAACTATGATGAGGACAGCATTCAGCATCCGGCATTTGGGATTAGCTCTAACTGTACCGCTGATTCCCAAGCCCGGAACATATCACACGGATGGCATCTATGTGCGGTACATGTTTACACAGACCCATTGACTTGAATGGGTCCGTGTGATCCGTGCTGCCGGCTGGCAAAAACTGGCATGTCTGTGTGGATCACACAGACACACGGTCCGTGGAAACACACTGACATGTGCGCAGACCCATTCATTTGAATGGGTCTACGTGTGTCAGTGTCTCCGGTACGTGTGGAAACTGTCACCACACATACCGGACACACAGACGTGTGAAAGAGCCCTAGGGTCTAACGTTGCACTACAGAAGTCCTGTAGAATTGTTCTGTTATAAGATTTTTTACCTGCACTGATTGACTATTAAGCATATTTTTCATTTCCAGCTCCTCCAGAGAGATCCCGCCAAGCGCTTAGGAGTCCACAGAAACATCAGAGATCATCCCTTTTTCCAGCATATTGACTGGGTCTCTGTGGAAGCCCTTCAGATGCCCCCACCACACATCCCTGTAGTAAGTAAATGGACAGAAATTGTATCCAGGTCAGGGTGAACTTTTTACTATGTAATCTGTGGACAGCATGAGGAAGAGGTTAAATCACAGATTTCAATGATATGTCACCTGTAATGCTGTGTGCTGTTGTTTACTTACACTGAAAGTTTTATCACCTGGTGATTATCATTGCCAGGACTACAACAGCACATGCTTGCTAGTCCGACTCCGCCTCCTCCTGTGTTAAGCAGCTCAATGTCAATGGACTGTTTACATGCACAGCCTAGTGTGGGCGGGGTTAGCTTTCTCAACTCTGCTACATTGCTAAATCTAAGAACTCTGTATCAGAACCACTGCACAAAGTAAACTAAGTGATACATTGTTGGATTCAGGGTCTCTTTATCTACATCATGCTGCTCTCAGATAAGGTAGCAAAAACCTGGTGACATATTGCCTTTAATAGATTTACTGTTACATATTATAGAAAATGATACAAGGGTAGCATAGATGTATTTATCTCTGTAAAACTATTCAAGCACCAGATTTTTCTAAAGGCCATGCACCTTGTCATAAATTTGGTGCATTTTACTCCAATACACATTAAACTATTGTTGGCCAAACCCACCGATAACGATAGATTCTACCAACAGTCTAATCTGTATAGGAACCCCCGGACAATTGATTTTTGCGGGAGTTAAGTATCTGACATTTCCAATTCAGGGTTGCCAATCCTTTTGTTCTCATTGAGATAAACCACCTATAGGCATGTCTGGCAGCAGCTCTCACATAGGGAACACCGGAGACCTCGGTTGAGCGAGGGCCGACATAGTAGCTGGCCAAATATCTGGTGGCAACTTATCTCAGTAAGAACAAAAGGATTGGCAGTCTGAAATTGTACAGCCATCTAATGTTTAAGAAGAGTAAGACTAGTGAATGCAACGCCCAATATATTCTTCTTTAACCATTGTACATAAGAGAAAGTGCTCATGGATAAGGTCGAATTACAGCTCGAATTTGTACAAAACTGTAATAGGTCTCCCAGAAAAGTCTATATATGAGCATGAGCAGTCTTCTCAATCCTCATATACCTCGAGGAGGCTTATAGAGGCTTCTGCTGTCCGAATTAGTAGGAATCTGAAAGAAAAAAAATGATGCCAAGTGCCATCGGATTGTGAATTTAATGCCCCTCCATAATTGATTGTGCACAGGGTCTGTACAGAGCACCCGGGTTTGATGCATCTAGCTTCAGCTCTTATGTTCATACACCAACAATCTTTGACGTCATCCTGCATACATTAATGTTTGCTAGCATGAGCTTTGTATGACGGCACACTGGATTAGTGGGTGAGCAGCCTAAAAGGCGGTAATTTGCCAGCCACCAAACGAACCTGGCATAAATGTTTCCCATGAAGATCACCAATCTCACATGACAGAAATATTACAGTATATTACCGATGGAACCTCCCATGATTAGGTAATAAACCAAATATAGTCAATTGCTGTATTAATTCTCATGCTAATTGCAGTACATTGACCAGAAAACCAATATGTAGGATTACTTGGGAATAAAATATACACAAATGAAGAGCAAAGATTGTGACTTTATTTAATGTGATAAGTCATCATCCTTAAATACTAATCTTCTGTTGTGTTTCATCCAGACATCTGAACCTCATCACCGCCGCAAAAGGTTCCATCTAGGCAAGTTGGAGGCAGCAGAGGCCACAATGTCATCGATCCCCCCAGACAAACAGGCTGCATTCAGAGGGTTTTCATTTGTCAGCTAGAAAACCCTTGAAGACTCACGTGTCATCAGAGATAGTGCCCTCTTGAGTCCCTGGAAGAAGAACAGAAGTAAATGAAGATCATCAGAATATAGGAAGATTGAAGTATGGATCCCAGGATTGGCACTGGCTACAGGGCGACGTGGAGTAAGAAGATGTCTCCAATATCCATCCGGCACTTAACCTCGGGAGGAGCGAAGATGCAAACAGCAAGATGGAGGAGCCAAGAGATGCTTGGTAAGTAGAAGTGCAATAACACCTGCACTTCACCTCGGTCATAGGCATTTAGAACCGGTGACTGCATTTCCTCTCGCCCATCATAGCAGCAGATTATGGTGCTGTCCTGAGCTGAGAGGAAATAAAAGGTGCGAGACAGGCCGGCTATTAAGGGGTGGAAGGAGGCCGGACATTTTTTTTTTTAATGCCTATGACAATTTTTAAATATACCGGTAATTTAAATTCCTCATATTCGTGACAGCAATGACACGGGCTGTGAGGAATAAGGTGTGAGATGGCCGGCTATTAAGGGGTGGAAGGAGGCCGGATTTTTTTTTTTTTTTTAAATCATAGCATTTAAAGCTATATTGCTTTGCTATGTAAAATAATTATATTTACCGGTGACTACCGATGACTATAGTTATACTTTTCCCCCTCCTCCATAACAACTCATTGAGCTGTTCTGGGTGACGGGGAAATAAGGTGTGAGATGGCCGGCTATTAAGGGGTGGAAGGAGGCCGGATTTTTTTTTTTTTTTAAATCATAGCATTTAAAGCTATATTGCTTTGCTATGTAAAATAATTATATTTACCGGTGACTACCGATGACTATAGTTATACTTTTCCCCCTCCTCCATAACAACTCATTGAGCTGTTCTGGGTGACGGGGAAATAAGGTGTGAGATGGCTGGCTATTAAGGGGTGGAAGGAGGCCAGTTTTTTTTTTTTTTTTTTTTTTTTTAAATCATAGCATTTAAAGCTATATTGCTTTGCTATGTAAAATAATTATATTTACCGGTGACTACCGGTGACTATAATTACCCTTTTCCCCCTCCTCCATAACAACTCATTGAGCTGTTCTGGGTGACGGGGAAATAAGGTGTGAGATGGCCGGCTATTAAGGGGTGGAAGGAGGCCGGATTTTTATTTTTTATTTTTAAATCATAGCATTTAAAGCTATATTGCTTTGCTATGTAAAATAATTATATTTACCGGTGACTACCGATGACTATAGTTATACTTTTCCCCCTCCTCCATAACAACTCATTGAGCTGTTCTGGGTGACGGGGAAATAAGGTGTGAGATGGCCGGCTATTAAGGGGTGGAAGGAGGCCAGTTTTTTTTTTTTAAATCATAGCATTTAAAGCTATATTGCTTTGTTATGTAAAATAATTATATTTACCGGTGACTACCGATGACTATAGTTATACTTTTCCCCCTCCTCCATAACAACTCATTGAGCTGTTCTGGGTGACGGGGAAATAAGGTGTGAGATGGCTGGCTATTAAGGGGTGGAAGGAGGCCGGAGTTTTTATTTTTTTTTTTTCTATTGCTATTGCATGTCCATGTACATGTCTTTGGAATTCCTCATATTCAAGAAAGTAATGACATGAGCTATAAGGAACATAGTGTGAGGCAGACACCGCCCTAGGTCATAGGTGTATAATACCACCAATACCACCATACTGGATAACACTCCCCCCCCCCCCCGACTTTGGGAAGAATGAAGATGGATGCTGCAAGATGAAGGAGCCCGCAGATTAGTGATGGGTCGTTCACAAACGAACTGAAACAAACTGACGGCTTCCTGCTGTGAACGATGGGGGTCAGCCCCCCAGTGAGAGCCACTATATTCTCTGAATGGCTCTAACTGGGTGTTAAATTCCAGTGTTCAGGGGTCGTAACTCCCACCCAGACCAAATTCTGCCCACTCATCAATTTAATTGGTCAACTGCAAGTAGGCAGAGTTTCAGCCTCATTAACATCATCTTAAATATGTGTTCACCTATTGTAAACACATATTTAATAGGGATCGGTTTAGGATCCAAAAGAGCTGGCTGTTTTTGGTGAGCAGAGCCAGGAGAGACAGATCGCCAAAAAGAGCCAGACTGTCCATCACTACTGCAGATGCACTGTGGGTAAATGGAAGTACAAGAATACCTGTTATAGGCATTTGTAACCAGTGATTCCTTTTCCTCTAACCTACAATAGTAGTAGTCTGCATCATTTCCCAGAGATGTTGACTGTTAGGGTATGTGCACACCGCCTCATTTTCAGGCATATTCTGCCATGAACCCACCTGAAAAAACACTTAAAAAACATAAAAAAGAATGAATATATGCACAGCAATGTCAAAACGACTTGCTGTGCATATATTTCATTTCTTGTCTCTTCTGTTAAGCACTTCAGGCTTCGAAAGCAACTAAAAGAAATGACCGTTCCAATCTTAAGCTTCCACTATTTTATCTATCCACACAGCCAGGGTTTTCCAGAAGCGTCTTTCTATAGAAAAAAAATAAGTGGATACGCCGATGTATAAAAGACTGCACATGCACATACCCCTATGTCACGTGCACACGTTGAGTATTTGGTGAGTTCTTTACATCAATATATGTAAGCCAAAACCAGGAGTGGAACAATCAGAGGAAAAGTATAATAGGACCATGTCACCACCTCTAGATTTATCACCCACTCCTGGTTTTGGCTTACAAATACTGATGTAAAAAACTCACCAAATACTCAATGTGTGTACGTGGCCTAATACAGGCAGCATCTGACTGTAACAGCAGCAGGCAGAGCTAAGCTCCACTCACTGCTGTTAATCCCTTAAATGCTGCTATCAATCTCATTTTTAAAGCGCAGTCTGGGGGGCACACCTTGCCCCTTCCTCCAGTAATGCAGGGTGCCGATGGTTTGTCATGGCTGCCGCTGGCCTGTTGAAGGCCCTGGAGCCTGTTCTGACGGCGCTCCATTGAAGATCAGCCTGTGGTGTGATTTTTACTACATATTGCAATATTGTGGTTTAGCATAGCATAGAATATAGCATAAGGATAATAGATTAGCATGTAAGATAGGAAATGGTTAAGGTTAGGTTTAGCCCAGTGGGAGGGCACTAGTGCTGATAAGAAGGGGGGCACTTCCTGGTTAGAGGGGATTCAGTGTCTGCCAGTGAAGGGTAGAAGAGAATTCAAGTTCAGGTGGGGTGGTGGGTTGCTAGGGGCAGCATGGGCCAAATGTTCTGTACAGTGGGAGGCCAAATGGAGATCCGTGATGGCCATTCCAACAGCACCTGGAGCCTATGGCTCAGGCCAGGTACCATGGAGCGGGCTGGTCTTCTGACATTGCGACATGGAGTTACATGAGGAGCAGGTGGCAGGTCCCGGGTGCACTGCTGGAGTGGACAATGAATCCCTGGGGCTGATGGAGTCTGCAGACTTGGGGGTAGTCCAGAATGAACGTGTGGCAGAAGAGAAGAGGAGTTGTGCTAAGGAGGAAGGAAGTCTGCATTGCTGGGCCCTATCCCACTTGTACCCACATGATGAACTTGTACTTGTTAGTGAAAGTTTGACTGTTTGAATGTTGTTCCATGCATTGTGTACGGCGGCTCCTGAGGACGGAAGCCTGGAGGCAGCGGAAGCCTACGGCCCACAAGTGGGTGTGATGCCCCCCACACTTTATAGCACACTGGGACTGGGACACCCCTTGTCTGTAAAGTGCCAAAGGGACTGCAGCTCGGTCACGACTACAGCACTACAGCACTTTACACTCCCTCCACTGTTTTTATAGAGATGATAGAAGAGCCAATGCCTTCATTTTTATGATGTTTAATTGGCCAAAGGATTTAACTAAATGACTCTTATGAAAAATACATTTAGTTAGCGAAATGTTTACTGGGAATGTGTTAGGAAGTTTTTATGTTAAGGGCATTGACCACTCTCTGGTTATTGTTAACCAATGTGTTTGTAGATGATTAAAAGGCATTCAGTGCAGAAATTCAGCAGAGCCGAGATTTGTGTTTCCCATATTTGATATTTAGTACTGAAATTCAAGAAAGGCCATATTAGTAAGTGCCTTATCTTCTTCTCAAACACATTGGTCAACAATAAGCAGAAAATTGCCAATCCTTTTAATCATAGTTTAAAGTCTTGGAATAATTTACTTTACAGTTTGTCACCCCTTATATCATAAAATAATAAATAAACAGAAACTACTTTTCTAATAGACTAACAAGTCCAGAAGAGATCCCTTTTCAGCAGTCAGCTCATTATCATAACAAGCAGGATTACAATGAGAGATAACATAATCCACCATTCACAGTAGGTAGTGTCACAGCTCACCTCTCCCCCCTTCCTGCACAATAACATCTGCATGTCACTAAACATGAGAACATGTATAGAAAGCTCTCTCAAGGAAATAGAGTCCCCTATAATACAGTATCTTGTGACATATGTCCAATGTCCATATCTCCAAACAGGCAAGAGAGCAGCTTCCATAAATGTACAGGAAACAGAATATAATACCCTGAAATCAGAAATACAGATTATAAAAACATTATCACAATCTGGTTTCAATTAGTTTAAAAAATGTATGTACATTCCCTTAAAGAGAAATAAGTACAAATATACCTAAAAAGAGTATTGGATATTTTAACAAATTTTTAATGTTAGAGTAGAGTAGGGCCCTGCCAAAAGAGTCTACCTTGTCGTGGTGGCAGGCTTAAAAAATCTTTTGGCCAAAACAAAAAAACAATGTATCTAATATGGTGTTCCATGAGAACTGTTAATGTGGGATTGGGAAGGACGTGGTGCAGAAGTGGGCTGTAGCACTATGAAAGATTTGAGAGATGGAGGCGGAGCTGGGGTGGAGTCTGGGCGTAGTATCAAGGGGCCCAAAAATGTTGTCAGTATGGGGCCCTGAAATTCCTGATGGCAGCCCTGCAAACATACTGTAAATATACGCACTGTATTCACATACAGGTGCATCTCACTGAATTAGAATATCATCAAAAAGTGAATTTATTTCAGTTCTTCAATACAAAAAGTGAAACTATATTATATAGAGTCATTACACACAGAGTGATCTATTTCACGTGTTTATTTCTGTTAATGTTGATGACTATGGTTTACCGCCAATGAAAACACAAAAGTCATTATCTCAGTAAACTAAAATAATTAACAAAAAACACCTGCAAAAGCTTCCTAAGCATTTAACAATGTCCCTTAGTTTGACACACTCCACAAGGTCCCAGAGTTCCAATTGTCATTTGGAAATCAAGGTCCCAGAGTCTGGAGGAAGAGTGGAGAGGCCACAATCCAAGTTGCTGGAGGTCTACTGTGACGTTTCCACAATCAGTGATGGTTTGGGGAGCCATGTCATCTGCTGGTGTAGGTCCACTGTTTATTATCAAGACCAAAGTCAGCGCAGCCGTCTACCAGGAAATTTTAGAGCACTTCATGCTTCCCTCTTTTTTTGGAGATGGAAATGTCATTCTCCAGCAGGACTTGGCCCCTGTCCACACTGCCTAAAGTACCAATACCTGGTTTAAAAACAACAATATCACTGTGCTTGATTGGCCGCAAACTCGCCTGACCTTAGCCCCATAGAGAATCTATTATAGAGAATCTATGGGGTATTGTCAAGAGGACGATGAGAGACATCAGACCCAACAATGCAGACGAGCTGAAGGCTGCTATCAAAGCAACCTGAGCTTCCATAACACCTCAGCAGTGCCACAGGCTGATCGCCTCCATGACACATTGCCACATTGATGCCGTAATTGATGCAAAAGGAGCCCCGACCAAGTATTGAGGGCATTTACTGAACATACATTTCAGGAGGACAACATTTTGGATTGTAAAAACATTTTTCAAGCTGTTGTTATAAAGTATTCTAATTTACTGAGATAATGACTTTTGCGTTTTCATTGGCTGTAAGTAGTGTTGAGCGATACCTTCCGATATCGGGAAATATCAGATCGGATTGGATCGAACCGATACCCAAAAAGTATCGAATATCGCCGATTCCGATACCGGAAACCAATGCAAGTCAATGGGACAGAAATATCGGAATAAAAATAAACCCTTTCTTTCCTTGTAGGTTAATTCTACATGAAGGAAAACAACTAAGAATAATGTATAATGTATTGGGGGAGGTGGGGGAGACAATAAAGGCATAGAGGTTTAGCCCAATCAAATGGAATAGCAGGAATTAATATTTTTTTTAAGACGTTCTGAGTTACGGAAATATTGACTATGTTAAGTTTTTTAATAATTTGTCAGATATTTATGTTTCACTACTTCCATGCTCTTCACCTTCTTTTTTACTTCTCCCACACTTTCCCCATTCATCATCCTCAGCATCAGCATCTTTTTCATCAACTTCTTCTTCACCTTCAACATCTTCTTCTTCACCTTCTTCCTATTATTCTTTTTTTTTTACATTCTTCATAATCTTCTTATTCAACTATTATTCTTCTTCATATTCTACTTCTTCATCTTCTTCATATTCTTCTTCTTCATCATATTCTTATTTGTGACAGGCATTCCTGTAGTTGTTATCTATAAAAGTTTGAACATTACACCTTTCGTTCTGCCCGTCACAAAAGATTTACAACAGGATTTGTCCGCGTTCAGTTTGGCCTGCAGCAGCAGGTCTTTTCCAGGGGCACCACGAGGAGGAACGGACTCACCCCCATACACTGCTTAGTCATCTTCTGCTTATAATTTAGATATTATCTTTTGCTCTGATTTTTAGTCTTATGCTTAATGTTCTTCCGCTTTTTGTTCTGCAGCTTCTTGTATTTCTGCTTCTTGCTTTTCTGTATCTTGTTCTTCTGTATCTTGGTGCTTGTCTTCTCTTCTTTGTCCTCTTGGTCAACTTCTTCAGGGTCATCTTCTTGGTCTTCTTCGGGGTGGTCTTCAGGATTGTCGTCTTCGGGGGTCGTCATCTTCGGGGTCCTCGTCTTCTTCGGGTTGGTCTTCTGGGTCCTCGTCTTCGGGGTCCTCGTCTTCTTCGGGGTGGTCTTCAGGGTCCTCGTCTTCTTCGGGGTGGTCTTCAGGGTCCTCGTCTTCTTCGGGGTGGTCTTCAGCGTCCTCGTCTTCAGGGTCGTCGTCTTCGGGGTCCTCGTCTTCTTCGGGTTGGTCTTCAGGGTCCTCGTCTTCACGGTCCTCGTCAGGGAGATCCAGAGTGATTACCAAGAACCATTTCAAAAAGCTTGAACTTGGAAATGTAGCAGAAGGTACAAGAAGGCTGAGGAACTACCGAGGACCAGCTGACGGTACTGGAACCCGGATGGGTAGCAGAAGGTACAAGAGCAAATGGAACTACCGAGGACCAGCTGACGGTACTGGAACCCGGATGGGTAGCAGAAGGTACAAGAGCCAATGGAACTGCCGAAGACCAGCTGACGGTACTGGAACTCGGTTACTAAGCAGGAGGTACCTGTGCCAGAAAGCACTACCAAGGACCAGCAGACGTTGGTGGAACTTGGATACCGAGAAGGAGGCACCTAATCCAAAGGCACTGCCGAGAACCAGCTGATGGTACTGGAACCCGGATGGGTAGCAGAAGGTACCCATGTAAAAAAAAGTTTCAAGGCCGCGAGCCGGCCGCAGTTACCAAAACCCACAGTCCTACAGGGGGTGCTTGTCCTATTGGCACTATGGAACCAGCCTTCATTGCCAGATCCCGCAGCCCACATAGGAGTCACCTAAACTGCAGGCACCATAGAGTCGGCTAACCCGACCGCAACACGACAGGACAACGCATTGGAGGCAAAGTGACGTTGACACTACCCGGAAACAGCTGGCGTGCTGGAACCAGGCTGGGCAGGAGGGAGTACCCGTGCCAAAGACACTGCCGAGAACCAGCTGACGGTACTGGAACCCGGATGGGTAGTAGAAGGTACAAGAGCAAATGGAACTACCGAGGACCAGCTGACGGTACTGGAACCCGGATGGGTAGCAGAAGGTACAAGAGCCAATTGAACTGCCGAAGACCAGCTGACGGTACTGGAACTCGGTTACTAAGCAGGAG
Source organism: Phyllobates terribilis (assembly GCF_046119375.1). Taxonomy (NCBI): domain Eukaryota; kingdom Metazoa; phylum Chordata; class Amphibia; order Anura; family Dendrobatidae; genus Phyllobates; species Phyllobates terribilis. The sequence continues at coordinate 248,235 of NW_027364333.1, forward strand.
GTACCTGTGCCAGAAAGCACTACCAAGGACCAGCAGACGTTGGTGGAACTTGGATACCGAGAAGGAGGCACCTAATCCAAAGGCACTGCCGAGAACCAGCTGACGGTACTGGAACCCGGATGGGTAGCAGAAGGTACCCATGTAAAAAAAAGTTTCAAGGCCGCGAGCCGGCCGCAGTTACCAAAACCCACAGTCCTACAGGGGGTGCTTGTCCTATTGGCACTATGGAACCAGCCTTCATTGCCTGATCCCGCAGCCCACATAGGAGTCACCTAAACTGCAGGCACCATAGAGTCGGCTAACCCGACCGCAACACGACAGGACAACGCATTGGAGGCAAAGTGACGTTGACACTACCCGGAAACAGCTGGTGTGCTGGAACCAGGCTGGGCAGGAGGGAGTACCAGTGCCAAAGACACTGCCGAGAACCAGCTGACTGTACTGGAACCCGGATGGGTAGCAGAAGGTACAAGAGCAAATGGAACTACCGAGGACCAGCTGACGGTACTGGAACCCGGATGGGTAGCAGAAGGTACAAGAGCCAATGTAACTGCCGAAGACCAGCTGACGGTACTGGAACTCGGTTACTAAGCAGGAGGTACCTGTGCCAGAAAGCACTACCAAGGACCAGCAGACGTTGGTGGAACTTGGATACCGAGAAGGAGGCACCTAATCCAAAGGCACTGCCGAGAACCAGCTGACGGTACTGGAACCCGGATGGGTAGCAGAAGGTACCCATGTAAAAAAAAGTTTCAAGGCCGCGAGCCGGCCGCAGTTACCAAAACCCACTGTCCTACAGGGGGTGCTTGTCCTATTGGCACTATGGAACCAGCCTTCATTGCCAGATCCCGCAGCCCACATAGGAGTCACCTAAACTGCAGGCACCATAGAGTCGGCTAAAGCGACCGCAACACGACAGGACAACGCATTGGAGGCAAAGTGACGTTGACACTACCCGGAAACAGCTGGCGTGCTGGAACCAGGCTGGGCAGGAGGGAGTACCCGTGCCAAAGACACTGCTAGGAAACAGCTGGCGGTGCTGGAACCCAGGGTAAATACTAAAAACAGAGTGGAGCCAGAGGCGTAATTGGAGCAACTTTAAAATCTGTAGTAGTGTGAATGTGGACAGAGCAGGAGAGTTTGCCGAGCACACAGCTGGGGAACAGCTGACGTTACTGAACCCCAATAACACTGGAGCAAGCGTTGACTGTGCAGACGGCACTTCTGAGCAGCAAGTAGCGGTATTGGAGCCCAGGGTAAATACTAAAAACAGAGGAGCCAGAGGTCTAATTGGAGCAAGTTTTAAATCAGTAGTACAGTGGATGTGGACAAAGCAGGAGAATTTGCCGGACACACAGCTGGGGAACAGCTGACGTTACTGAACCCCAATAACACTGGAGCAAGCGTTGACTGTGCAGACGGCACTTCTGAGCAGCAACTAGCGGTATTGGAGCCCAGGGTAAATACTAAAAACAGAGGAGCCAGAGGTGTAATTGGAGCAAGTTTTAAATCAGTAGTACAGTGGATGTGGACAAAGCAGGAGAATTTGCCGGACACACAGCTGGGGAACAGCTGACGTTACTGAACCCCAATAACACTGGAGCAAGCGTTGACTGTGCAGACGGCACTTCTGAGCAGCAACTAGCGGTATTGGAGCCCAGGGTAAATACTAAAAACAGAGGAGCCAGAGGTGTAATTGGAGCAAGTTTTAAATCAGTAGTACAGTGGATGTGGACAAAGCAGGAGAATTTGCCGGACACACAGCTGGGGAACAGCTGACGTTACTGAACCCCAATAACACTGGAGCAAGCGTTGACTGTGCAGACGGCACTTCTGAGCAGCAACTAGCGGTATTGGAGCCCAGAGTAAATACTAAAAACAGAGGAACCAGAGTTGTAATTGGAGCAACTTTAAAATCTGTAGTAGTGAGAATGTGGACAGAGCAGGAGAAATTGCCGTCCGCACAGCAGGGGAACAGCTGACGTTACTGAACCCCAATAACACGGCAGCAAGTGTTGACTGTGCAGACGGCACTTCCGAGCGCCAACTGGCGGTGTTGGAGCTCAGGAATAATACTGAAAACAGAGGAGCCATAGGTGTAATTGGAGCAACTTTAAAATCTGTAGTAGTGAGAATGTGGACAGAGCAGGAGAAATTGCCGTCCGCACAGCAGGGGAACAGCTGACGTTACTGAACCCCAATAACACGGCAGCAAGTGTTGACTGTGCAGACGGCACTTCCGAGTGCCAACTGGCGGTGTTGGAGCTCAGGGATAATACTGAAAACAGAGGAGCCAGAGGTGTAATTGGAGCAACTTTAAAATCTGTAGTAGTGAGAATGTGGACAGAGCAGGAGAAATTGCCGTCCGCACAGCAGGGGAACAGCTGACGTTACTGAACCCCAATAACACGGCAGCAAGTGTTGACTTTGCAGACGGCACTTCCGAGCGCCAACTGGCGGTGTTGGAGCTAAGGGATAATACTGAAAACAGAGGAGCCAGAGGTGTAATTGGAGCAACTTTAAAATCTGTAGTAGTGAGAATGTGGACAGAGCAGGAGAAATTGCCGTCCGCACAGCAGGGGAACAGCTGACGTTACTGAACCCCAATAACATGACAGCAAGTGTTGACTTTGCAGACGGCACTTCCGAGCGCCAACTGGCGGTGTTGGAGCTCAGGGATAATACTGAAAACAGAGGAGCCAGAGGTGTAATTGGAGCAACTTTAAAATCTGTAGTAGTGAGAATGTGGACAGAGCAGGAGAAATTGCCGTCCGCACAGCAGGGGAACAGCTGACGTTACTGAACCCCAATAACACGGCAGCAAGTGTTGACTGTGCAGACGGCACTTCCGAGTGCCAACTGGCGGTGTTGGAGCTCAGGGATAATACTGAAAACAGAGGAGCCAGAGGTGTAATTGGAGCAACTTTAAAATCTGTAGTAGTGAGAATGTGGACAGAGCAGGAGAAATTGCCGTCCGCACAGCAGGGGAACAGCTGACGTTACTGAACCCCAATAACATGGCAGCAAGTGTTGACTTTGCAGACGGCACTTCCGAGCGCCAACTGGCGGTGTTGGAGCTCAGGGATAATACTGAAAACAGAGGAGCCAGAGGTGTAATTGGAGCAACTTTAAAATCTGTAGTAGTGAGAATGTGGACAGAGCAGGAGAAATTGCCGTCCGCACAGCAGGGGAACAGCTGACGTTACTGAACCCCAATAACACGGCAGCAAGTGTTGACTTTGCAGACGGCACTTCCGAGCGCCAACTGGCGGTGTTGGAGCTCAGGGATTACAGTTCAGGTGGTAGAAACATGAACACAACAGGAGACCTGGATACTGTTGCCAACCAATTATTTATTCTGGAAGAGGACTGGCAAATTCATGAGAGATCCAGGCCTTGTTCATTTTGAGAAAAGTAAGCCGGTCAACGTTATCGGAGGATAGTCGCATGCGACGGTCTGTTAGTCCACCACCTGCGGCACTAAAGACGCGTTCCGATAATACACTAGCAGCAGGGCAAGCTAGCACCTCCAATGCATACTGACTAAGCTCTGGCCATGTATCCAGCTTACAGACCCAAAACTTGAAGGGAGAAGAGCCATCTGGGAGTACACTAAGAGGGCAAGACATGTAGTCTGCCACCATCTGACGGAAACGTTGCCTCCTGCTGACTGGAGCCATCTGCGAAGGTGTAGACATTTGTGGCGGCGGGGACACAAAACTTTGCCACATTTCGGCCATGCTGGTCTTGCCTTGTGCTGAGGCGCTGCTTCTGCTCCCTCTTTGTGCAGAGCTTCCTCCACTGCCTCGACGCACTGAGCTGCTTTGTAAAGCACTAGCAGCACTGCTCTCGGTTGGAATGGAGAACATGATGGAATGCACCAGTGCGTCTTGGTACTCCCGCATTTTACGCTCCCGGTTCAACGGTGTTATGAGGCTTTGTAAGTTGTCCCGGTAGCGAGGATCTAGGAGGGTGGACACCCAGTAATCAGCCGTGTTGAGAATGTGGGCGATGCGGCGGTCGTTTCTCAGGCACTGCAGCATGAAATCAACCATGTGCTGCAGACTGCCAACTGGCCAAGAAACGCTGTCCCCTGCTTGAGGCGTGATCTCTGCCTGCTCTGCATCACCCCACCCTCGCTCTAGATACTGACTACTAGAGCATTGTGTACCTCCCTCCTCTGGACAGATGTCTTCCTCATCCATTGACTCCTCCTCATCCTCCTCACAAAGTGTCCCCTGCCTAGGCCTTTGTGAGGAACCGCGTTGCGCAGACTGTAGAGAAGCAGATGGCATTTGTGACTCCTCATCCTCCACCTCTTCCAAAACCTCGTCCCTTAGTGCTTGCAGTGTTTTTTCAAGCAGGCAGATAAGGGGGATAGTCATGCTGACTAGTGCATCATCTGCACTCGCCATCCGCGTGGAATAATCGAAGGCACGCAAAACGTGGCAAATGTCCTTCATAGAGGCCCACTCAGTGGTGGTGAAGTGTGAACGGCGCGCACTGCGACTTGTTTGCGCCTGCTGCAGCTGGTACTCCATTACTGCTGCCTGCTGCTCACACAACCTCTCCAACATATGTAACGTTGAATTCCACCTGGTGGGTAGGTCACATATGATGCGATGTTCCGGAAGACGTAATCGGCGCTGCAGAGCTGCAATGCGTGATCTTGCGTTGCTGGAACGCCGCAAGTGAGCGCACTCTATGCGAACCTTGTGAAGCAGTGCATCAAGAGCCGGACAGTCCCTCAAAAAACTCTGCACGACCAAGTTGAGCACATGTGCCAGACATGGGATGTGAGTGAGGTTGCCTAAGCCCAGAGCTGCCACCAGATTTCGGCCATTGTCACACACTACCATGCCTGGCTGGAGATTCGCTGGCACAAACCACACGTCGCTCTGCTGCTTGATGGCATTCCAGAGCTCCTGTGCTGTGTGGCTTCGATTCCCCAAAGAAATTAATTTTAATACGGCCTGTTGACGTTTGGCCACGGCTGTGCTCATATCGGTCATCATAACAGGTAACCGTTCACGGGTCGATGTGGAGGTAGACCGTGACGGCTCCTGCAGCGCTGATTCAGAGGAACTGGAGTATGAGGAGGAGTCAATGTGTACAGACTGGATTCCTGCAATCCTTGGAGTTGGCAGAACACGTACAGCGCCACTCTCAAGATCTGTACCCGGCTCCACAACATTTACCCAATGGGCAGTGAGGGAAAGATATCGTCCCTGTCCATGCTTACTGGTCCACGCATCGGTGGTTAGGTGGACCTTGCTACTGACGGCGTTTTGTAGCGCATGTTTAATTTTTCCCTCCACATGATGTTGCAGGGCAGGGACGGCTTGCCTGCTGAAATAAAAGCGGCTGGGCACGTTGTGTTGTGGGACTGCCAATGCCATAAAGTTACGGAATGTGTCAGTCTCCACCAGCCTGAATGATAGCATTTCAAGGGCCAGTAGTTTAGCAATGCCAGCATTCAGAGCCTGTGCTCGGGGGTGGTTTGCCGAGTATGAGCGCCTTTTCTCCCATGCTTGTGCTAACGATGGCTGTAGACTGGCCTGGGAGTGTGAGGATGACTGGGAAAGTAGTGCTGTGGGTGGAATTACACTGTGTCTCTGTACAACAGTGCCAGAGATTCTTCCATGGTGATCCTGTGAGGAAGCCGAGCCAGCTGTGTGTGAGCTGGAGGAAGAGGCTACAACACGAGCTGAAGCGGTGGTAGGTGGCGCTGTAGGTTGGCCTAGGTCTTCAGTGTGTTTTTGTAACTCCACCACGTGCTTAGTCCGCACATGTTTCCACATATTTGTGGTATTGAGGTTGCTGACACTTTTCCCTCTTTTCACCTTCTGATTACACAGCTTGCATTTGACAAAGCAAATGTCATCTGCAACTGTGTCAAAAAAGGACCAGGCACTGCAAGTCTTGGGAGCGCCCGCTTTGGATTTTGGAAGAGCCATGCTCCTAATGGGTGCTGAAGTGGAGGTTACAGGCAACCAAGTCTGCCCCCTCCCTCTCCCTCCTTTTTGGGCTGTTCGGGGAATCTCTTCCTCAGAGCTGCTCCCACCACCTTCCTGTCTCTCACGCCATGATGGGTCAAGGACCTCATCATCTACACCACCCTCTTCAAACAACTGCTTCTCCTGGGTAGTCTCGACAGCACAGTGCGCACCAGAAAGTGGCACCTGAGTCTCATCATCAGAGGCGTACTGAGGTGTGCTGCTGACCATAGGCACTGGCCCACCCGCCTCTTCAGATTCAGAGAGACAAAACGGTTGCGCATCACTGCATACTACCTCTTCTTCAAATTCTCGAATTCTGCTTGGCTGGCCCCCTCTTTCCAAGCCAAGAAATTCAGAGAACAGAAGTAGAGATGGCTCCTGTCCAGGGCTCTCTGACTGCCTGGGCAATTTGGCAGGTGGTGAAGAGACAGATGGGTGCTCTTCAGTGCTCAGGACCTGAGAGGATCTGGAACTAATTGAAGTCGATGCGTTAGCTGCCATCCATCCGAGAACGGCTTCAATTTGGTCCTCCCGCAGCAGTGGGGTACGGCTAGCTCCTACAAAGCTGCGCATAAAGGACTGTTCCCTGGTAAAACTGGGGGATGCTGAGTCACTGGTGCCCGCAG